>NW_006921999.1:1092438-1109435 GCF_000298275.1 Orycteropus afer afer
TGGTACATTCTGTGTTCTGATTATTAATGGATGTCTGCAGCTGTTTCTCCTCAATTTGAGTGGTGCCACGTCAGCAAATGGAGGTCTCAAAAGCTTTACCTTATCCATATGAGTAAGGCTGATTTCACTCTGATAATGCAACTCTTGCCCAGTCCTACTTTGAGAGCTTTCTAAGCTATGTGATTCATCTTCCTCCTCTGTATTGGCTAGTGTTTCTAGACTATTCATAAAGTTGGGCAGTAATGTATCAGGCAGTGTTTCTCTGCTATTCATAAGGTTTTCCCTGTCCAATTCTTTGAGAAGTGGATGGCCTCCTCCTTCTTCCTAGTCTGTCTCAGCTCCAAGCTGGGTTGATACCTGTGCAACAGGTGTACCCCACTGGGTTTGAAACACCAGTGACACAGCCTCAAGACTAACAGCAACACGTCACCACAGTAGGACAAACCAACAGACAAGTTTGTCTCCCTTAGCTTTTGGAAACCCCTCCAAGCACCCTTACTTGGATCCCTGCGGCTAACTCCTCAATCTGTTCCTATCCCCTTTGTCTTTTCTGTCCTCTCCCTGTCTTCCCACCTCCTTGTGGGGCATGGCCTGTGTTCCCTCTCTTTACCTGGGTCCCTGCGGCTGACTCCTCAAACTTTTCTGGTCCCCTTTGCCATTTTTTGTCCTCTCCCTGCTTCCTGCCTCACTGCCTGTTCTTAGGTCCCTGGAGTCTGAATGAGAATGTTTTCACTTTAAAATCCAAAATGGTTGCCACCTGTAAACATTCAAAATGGCTGCACCCTTGGTAACTTTAAATATCCAAAATGGCCACCGCTTGTAAATATTCAAAATGGCTGTGCCCTCGGTCACATTAAATATCCAAAATGGCTGCCACATGTAAACAATCAAAATGGCTGTGCCCTCTGGACAAACAAGAAGGTCAGCAAAAAAAAACAAGAAAACCTGCAATATATGGGGATAAGACAATAAGAGAAAAAAGACATAGAAAGAGAATAATGAAGAAAAAAAAATGGGAAAAATGCAAAAAGAAAAACAAGGAACTGGGTTAACCACGAGAAAAAAAAATAATAATAATTTGCAACCAGGAAAAGGGAAAAGAAAAAAGCTGAAAACTAGGACCTGGGAGGGGAAGAATAAAGAATAATAGTAAAAAGGACAAAAATATTAACAATAATAGTACTTTTAAAACAGACAAAAGCAAGCAAACTAAAAACTAGAAAAAAGAAAGAGAGAAGAAAAAAAAAAATTGGGGGAGAGCAGGGCAGGGCACCCAGGCTCTGTCCAAGCACACAGAGTGGATGGAGTTCCTGAGGGCCCAGAAGGTAGGTGGGAGTGGGGGATGACGGAACATCCGTTCACCAAGTGGGTGTGGGTATAAGAGTAACAAGGGGAATGTCATACCTTTTCAGTCATCCAGGTCTGGAGTGTCCTTGGGTTATAGAAGCTAGCAAGTCCAAAGTTCCTAGATCAAACGTCAAGCTGGAGGCTTTTCTACATCAAGCTGGAGGCTTTTCTCAACTCTTTCAGCTGCAGGGGCTGAGGAGCTCAAGGTTGGCAGACAGTACAGCAGCTGTTGACTCCAACAAATGATGGATCCAAGATCTCCAGGCCAAATGGTGCATTGTTCATGGACAGTTGTAAGCAGCACAACAGAATCTGATCCACAGAACAACATACTCTATGTTCCCGCCTCGCTGCCTGTTCTTAGGTTCCTTTTTTTGTCCTCTCTCTCTTTGTACTCTTGAACATAGAGTTGTTGTTGTTTGTTGTTATGTGCTGTCAAGTCAAACCTGACTCATAGCATAGCTAAAACAAATGGAAAAAATGATGAGATAAAAGAGTCGAACAAAACATTTCAAAGGGTGGCTCTAGAAAGCAAAGTAAAGTATTATAATGAAATGTGCAAAGACCTGGAGTTAGAAAACAAAAAGGGAAAATCATGCTCAGCATTTCTTAAGCTGAAAGAACTGAGGGGGGAAAAAATCAAGCCTCAAGTTGAAATATTGAAGTGTTCTAAAGGCAAAATATTGAATGACACAGGAAGCATCTAAAGAAGATGGAAGAAATATACAGAATTGCTGTACCAAAAAGAATCATTCAGTATTCAGTTATTTCAGGAAGTGTCATATGATCAAGAACCAAGAGGACTGAATGAAAAAGTCCACCCTTCACTGAAGGAATTGGTGAAAGACAAGGTTCCAGGAACTGGTGGGATTTCCATTGAGATGTTTCAACAAATGGATGCAGTGCTTGAGTTTCTTATTTGTTTATGCCGAGAAGTTTGGAAGATTATACCAACTGGAAGAGGTCCATATTTGTTTCCCTTCCAAAGAAAAGTAATCCAACAGAATGTGGAAATTATCAAACAATATAATTAATATCACACACAAGTAAAATTTTGCTGAACATAATTCAAAAACAGAAGTAGCAGTATATTGACAGGGAACTTCAGAAATTCAAGCTGGATTCAGAAGGTGATATGGAACAAGGAATATCATTGCTCTTGTCAGATGGATCTTGGCAGAAAGCAAAGAATACTTGCAAGATGTTTAATTGTCTTTAATTGACTATGCAAAGGCATTTGACTGTGTGGATCATAACAAAGTATGTATAACACTGAGAAGAATGAGAACTTCAGAACACTTAATTGTGCTCATGAGGAACCTATACATAGACCAAGAGGCTGTCCTTAGAACAGAAAAGGGGATACTGCATGGTTTAAATCAGGAAAGGTATGTGTCAGGGTTGTATCTTTTCATCATACTTATTCAATCAGTATGCTAAGCAAATAATCTGAGAAGCTGGACTATCTGAAGAACAATGTGCCATGAGAATTGGAGGAAAACTCATTAACAACTTGCAACATGTAGATGATACAACATTGCTTGCTGAAAGTGAGGATAATATGAAGCGGTTATTGATGAAGATCAAAGACTACAGTACTCAATATGGATTATACCTCAATGTAAGGAAAATCAAAATCCTCACAACTGAACTGACAAGCAACATCAGAATCAATGGAGAAAAAATTGAAATTGTCAGGGACTTCACTTTCCTTGGATCTACAATCAATGGCCATGGAAGCAGTAGTCAAGAAATCAGCCATCATATTGTACTGGGCAAATCTGCTGCAAAGACATTTTTACAGTGTTAAGAAGCAAAGATGTCACTTTGGAAACTAAAGTGTACCTAACCCAAGCCTTGGTATTTTCTGTTACCTCATAAGCATGTGAAACCTGGATAATGAATAAAAAAAAAAAAAAAAAAAAAAAGGGAGGCATTTGAATTGTGGTGTTGGCAAAGAATACTGAAAATATCATGGACTGTAAGAACAAACAAATCTATCCTTGAAGAAGTGCAACCAGAAAGTCCTTTGGAAGACAGAATTGTCAGATTTCGTTTCACATACTTTGGTCATGTTGTCAGAAGGAACCAGTCCCTGGAGAAGGGTCAGCAAAAAAGGGGAGGACCCTTAATGAGATGGATCGATACAGTGGCTACAATGGGCTAAAGCACACGAAGGATTGTGAGGATGGTGAAGGACTGGACAGTGTTTCCTTCCATTGTGCATAGGGTCGGTATGAGGCAGAGCCAACTCAATAGCACCTAACAAGAACATATATGCATTATAAAGGGAAGGTTCTCCAGTGTAGGTAGATTAACCTATGTGCAAATTAGTTAATAAAATGAACCTTAAAAGTAAAACTTAAAGCAAGATATCAAAAGTCAGCTAATTATACAAGGCATGTTTACTGGAGAGCAAGGTAATTTTTTTTTTAATTAAATGGATTCCCAACATCATAAGCTTGTCATTAACTTGATGGTTTTTTAATTCAACAAAATTATTTTCTAAACAATGTTGATTAGCTAGAAAAAATGCACCAAAAATATAATGGTGCTTATCTTTGGGTGAAGGTGCTTTGGTAATACAATGCCTAAGGCATCTGACTGCTAACCAGAAGGTTGGTGGTTTGAACCCATCAGCCACTCCATGGAAGCAAGACTGGGCAATCTACTTCCATAAAGATTTACTACTTCGGAAACCCAATGGGGGTCACGATGAGTCAGAATCGATTTGATGGCAGTGGGTTTGGTTTGATTTTTATCTTTGGATTTGTTTTGTTTTGTTTTCTTCTTTGCACTTTTGCATATCACATATATTCCTTACAAGAAATAAGTATCATATTGCTATTTTGTTTCTCACCCTTGATGAAATATTGCTTTATATTAAACAGCCTTATGAAATTACCAGTATTGTAGTTCAAAAATAGGTGAATATAGACAATTCCATGTAATTCAATCTAAGAGTTAGATTTCAATTTTCACCAAATCTCAATGTGCAGATGAAGCAGCCAATTACAAATGGAATGTGTTATGTGCATGCATAAAGGTTTTTTTAAAAAAATAAATTAATCTTTAAACAATTAAGGAAAAGAGTTTTGAATAAACCCAAACTCATATATATTGAAGGGGCCAGTTTTTCACATAACTGAAAAAGCCAAGAGTAATCCATGAACAGCTAGAGCCAGGGGCTAAATAACACTGACATCACCAAAAAAAAAAAAAAAACTGGTGATCTGCATTTGCACAGAGCCCAGAAATTCAGGCTGGATTCAGAAGAGGACATAGAATGAGGGATATCATCAAAAAAAAAAAAAAAAAAAGCCTCCACTTCTCTTTTCTGCATGCTCTTCTTGGCGGCTCACTTCTACTTTTTGGGAAAGATGGTTGCCTGCAGATCTAGGGACTAAGTGGTGTTTATTATTCTCATGCCACCAACATCCTGGAAATCTATTTTGATTACCCCTAATTGGGCCACATACCCATTGTTGGCAAGGATTATGTCCAGGTGGAAGGGGTACTCTAGCTGATGCAGGAACAACAAGGTTCTTATGACCTGTCACAAGTAGAGCCAATCACCACAGCAGGTTGAAATGGAAAAGCAAAAGATTTGTTGAGTATTGATACCCAAGGAGACAGAGAGAATCACTTCTCTAAAAAATCTGTCTCCCCAAGCAAATATTGATATTATATAGGGATACGGGAAAGGGGTTGAAGATCTCTTGGACCACCAGGAATATCTTTGTTCCTCTTTATCTCAATTGCGCCAGACGCGAAGTTTCTCTTCTTAGGATTGTCTTGCCCCATAAACCTCAGTTCTCAGCTGAAACCAGCCATGGGATAAGGCCATACTGAAGAGAATGTATAAGCAAAAAGCAATCTAAAGAAACCAGCATCTATGATTTATTTACTTAAAAAGGAGAAGGAAGGAAAAATCACAAATCAGTCGTGTTAAGTAATGTCTGTTTTAATCATGGCTGTTCATTTGTTAAAGTTCTGCAATTTTCAGCAAGGGTCCTCTTTGGCCTTCCACAGTCCCCCCTATTCACAGTAATAGGAAATGGGATGGCATTCTTTTTCATGGTCTACTTTCTGCTGTTTGTGCGGAGGACAACTAGTTAATACCTCAGAGAGGGAAACTGATAAAAAAATTACTAACATCCTGCTGTAGAAGTTTATTAGTATCAGGTATCTTAAAAAGAGAAAATACATGAGTAGCACCGAGGGTTCTTGACACCTCATTAGAGGCAAACGTCATCATGCATGTGACACAAGTATATATGATTATGATGGCAAGGCCTAAAGTGCTTAGGGGTGCAAGCCAAGATCCTAGGTTGAGGAATAAATTCTCAAACCTACTCCATCCATTTCCTTGGTCCTGGGCCATTGGTTCTGTCTATTCAGTAACTTGATGGATGGTATCCAGACCTAATTCTACCTCCCTAGAAGTATGTATCCACACACAGCATGTATTGTTTATAATGACATATATGCCACTGTACTTAGCAAGAAGAAAATCCAAGGATATACAGTTGTTTAAAATTACCTCACTAAGGAATTCAGAGAGCACTGGTTGGGCTCAAATGGTTTTCTCCATGCCCATGGCCAAGAAGTGGATGGTGTTTGATAAATTTTGAATAGAAAGTTCCATATGTATAATCCCTAAACCAGGAATCATGGTTCTTAAAAAAATATATATCACCCAAATTCTGTTTTGCCTAAGACTGGATTAGCTTCTATTCCTGATATACTTAATGATGCAGGTTTTACAAAAAAAAAAAAAAAAAAAAAAGAGGCCTCATTTCTGCCTGACTTGCGCTTCTGGAAAATGTGGGGAATAGAGTGTATGTGAGTAAGAAAGTCAAGGAAACCTACAGTACAGTGTTCTACAAAGTAGATCCCTGTGTAAAGCATAATAAAGAGGCAATTATTCACCTCTGAACCACAACAACAAAAAAGTCTTCTAATAAACTCTAAGTTATAAACCATCACCAGAGCTCCTATAAAATGGTAAAAACAAATAAAATGGAGTAAGTTCAACCTCAGTCTAAAGTGATGTCTACTTATCCATTGGTGGGGTTTCTCTTGTAAATCCACTGAAGTCTTTCCAATGGAGTTGCCTCTCAGTGTTCTGAGGCACTGGTAGCAGATCAGCTCTGTTGAATGATCTCTGGTACAGGGGGAGTCTTAATCCTGGTGTGGTGTATCCAAGTTCCTTTGCCACTTACTTTCATCATAGTAAGTGTGGATAGCAAAATTTCATATGGTCATTTCCACTTTTCTTTGAGGCCCTCAGTTCTAGGCCTTCACATAGTCCCAACTCTCAGTTCAGCCAACTGTGTGTAGAGGGGTCCTGGGAAGCGGGCTGTAGGGCTTAGTCTCCCATTGGGTCTGTAAAGTCTGCCCTGTTTTCGGCAATTTTTTTTTTTTTTTTTAAAGAATAGTTTACATTTTCAAGAATAGCCCCAGCCCCTAAACTGACAATAATATTGGTAAATTATTTTAAACAATTTACATGTATTTACACATTTAGTTTTCATAATAATCTTATAAAGTAAATACTAGAATTACCCTCATATCATAAATGAGGAAACTGAGTCATAAAAAGATTTCATGACTTCTCAAGGTCACAAAGCTAATAAGTAACTGAGTCAGGATTTTTTAACATTGATATAATTTAAATCAGTGGCATTTAGGTTTTTCACTAGGGGTGCCCGAACACCATCTCAAAGGGACTTCAGTTTTGTTTTGGGGGCAACTCTGATTCTGAACAAGGCCATGGGAGGTTTGTTTTTTTTTTTTTTTTTCCAATTCAATTTAATTTCTTGATGTAATTTAGCTATAAGAGTCCTTAAATTTCAATTCGTCCTTTCTACTGTATCACTAGATTGGGGTCTCCAAGCAGCATGAAACTGTCACTCAACACCCAAATTTGAGACACCAGCTGGGTTATTATGACAGTGAAATGGGTTCTGTTGTCACTCCCAATCATCTGGAGAATTTCAAACCTTGAAATAATCTCTCCCAACAATCTTTTGGCCACTTGTGTGGCTTTCTCAATCCTACAGGGGATGGCCTTTCACATTTGTATATCCCATCACCTTCTGAGCCCTCACCATCCTTAATACCTGGATCATGGCACTTAGCTCAGCTGTCTGTGCTGACGTTCTGTAGGAAGTGTCTGTGCTTCCAAGACCTTGGTAAGGCTGAAGATCACATAGCCCACCTTGCTTTGCCCATTCTCCACAAAGCTACTCCCATCTATGAAACAAGTGAGATCTGATTTGTGCAGTGACTGGTCAGAGAGAACTGCCTGCTGGCATACACCAGGTTGAGGGCCCTGACACAATCATGATGAGTGGGGTCTGCTTGGAGCAAAGCAGGCAACAGGATAGCTGGGTTTATGCCAGTTGCTGGCTAGATTTGCACACTTGGGTTGTCTCCTAAGGAGGCTGGATATTGAGTAATTCTTGCTTAGAACAGCAAGTGGGTGACTCTGATCTAGACTATCAGAATTGAATAAGCAGTGTAAATCCAGATGGTCTGTCTTAAGGTTAGTTTGTTAGCAGCTTTCATAATTTTTGTTGTTGCTGCCATCACGTCCAAGCAGGCAGGCCAGCCTTGTCCACTGGATTTAAACTTTTAGAAAAGTTATGTCACCGATCTTCTGTAAAATCGTAGGAACTGGGTAAGAACTCAGGCAACTATTCTTTGATATTCATGCACAAACAAATTAAAATTTTTACATAAATCTGGCAATCCTAAAACCAGTACCTCTAGTAAGCCCTGCTTGAATTAATCAAAGGTCTGTTGCTCTAATTTTCCCCACAAAAAGAGGTTAACCTCTTTTTTCTTCTAAGAGGGAGTACAAGGGTTTTGTTATAAATCCAAAATTGGGTATTCAAGTCTGACAAAATCCTGCCATACCCAGGAATCCTCTAAGCTGTTTGCATGTCTGTGGTGTCACTAGCTGGCAAATGGCTTGCTTTCTCTCTGGTTACAATTCCCTTTGTCCTTTGCTGATGACAAATCTCACATACATCACTTTCTTTTGGACTATCTGTGTGTTGGTCTTAAAGACTCAATAGCACTTCACTAAATGTTCAATGCTCACTGTCATGCTTCCTTCAGCTTTCTGTAATTCCTTCTTAGTGTTATGAGCACTCTGTTCAATAAACATAACAGTATTTGGGCTTTCAGAATCTAAATCTGTGTACTGTCTGAAGGCTTACAAAATTCTCTGTAAAAAAGTAGATAGATCCCCATTCTTCTTTTGCATAATCTCATATACCTTATTCAAACTCTTAAATTTGGGAACTCTATCTCTAATTCCTATTAAAATACAGTCTCTAAAATTTTAAAGCTTTGCATAATCTTTCTTGTTATTTGGGTCCTAGCAGGGATCCCCTAATGACATGTCATTGTCCAAAGCACCTGCCACCTGCCGTGGTTAGGTATTTCTGTGCTTCTGTGCTTCCTCCAAAGTATGGCTCATCACCACTCTCCATTCCTCTGGAGTTAACAAAGTAATAAGGAGGGACTGACAATCAGCCCACGTTGGGTCAAAAGAATTAAAATAAAAGTTAGCAGTTCATGCATTTTTCCTGGATTCTTCTGGTACCCTGGAGTATAATTCGTCCAATTATGTAAGTTTGCTATGCTAAAAGACAAATGGACCTTAACCATCTCTTCTCATAAGGGGAATCTGGATAAGTGAATATTGGCCCCTTGCCACATTCTAATGGCCTGGCCCATTCTTTGATCCTTTCTGGATCAAATCAGGTCCTGATAGGGCATCAAGGAAAGGAAAATTAGGGAGCCTCCTACAGGTTCACCTCTCCCCCATGGCTCCCACTTTAAAGTTGAATCTGGTTCTGGAGGATATGGAGGAGAGGTTCTTAAGGAACTTAAGGAGTCATAAAGATCCTCTCCTCTGGTTAATACCAGGGAAGGAGCTGAAGGCTGCTTGCCCTTATAGTCTGAGCATAAATTTTACAAGCTTGTTGAGTTTCTTTATCATTATACAAAGACATAAAGGTGTATATATACATTTTCTTGTTTTATTTGCTAATACAGGAACAAAACAATTCCAATTACAAAATAGTATCATAATTTACGGACTCACAATGTGGCCAACATTCTTGGTTTTCTAATTCACATTGTGGTTACACAACTGTGCTTAAAAAGACCAGCCTTTTCTTTTTCATGTGATAGTAACAAAATTTGTTTCAATGTTTTAAATACATCCTAAAGGAGTGCACTCTGATATACTCTGGCTGTTACCCATGTCAAAACTGGTTACAAAAGAAACAGAATCAGAAAATCAGAACAAAGAAGCCAACAAACAGACAGGTTTGTTTAGCAGTCCTAATACTTACAGCAATGAATGTTGCTTTTACTTCCATTGCTCCGATAGGAACTGCTGCCACCATCAATGCAGGTAAATTGCTCAGATTCCAGGTGCCACCCTCAATGCAGGCTAAGCAACTTCAAGCTTGGCTAAGAATAACCAAATTAAAAATGCAATCCTCTGATCAGAACCCATGTAAGCTTACCTGAAATAAGGTTCCTTCATTGCCACTCAAGGAGCTTGTGTTGGGTCTGGGCTGAGTCTACAAGGTCACAGGTCAAAGGCTGCCTGAAGAAATCTCCAGGAGGGGCCCAAGTGTTCTCCCTGCCCCACTGGGTATGGAACAGCCACGAAACAGCACCCATGACTGACTAGCCAGGAAGATACAACCAAGAAACCGGGTACAGGTTCTATTCAGCACAGCTCACAGAACCAGAGACTTGGGGTGAGGCAAGGAAAGCAGCTTTATTCAGAAGACCAACACAAAAGAATGTCCAAGAGTTCTGTCGTCAAGGGAGGTAAATGGGGCTTCAGGTTAATCTCAACTTTATACTTCCTGTAGAAAAAAAATAAAGGAGGAAAATAAATGAGGGGTCCTTGTGTAAACCTATGAGGAGAGAACGAGTAAGGTGCAAAACAGCTTTTCTAAAAAGCGCTATTCCAAAGGAACTCAAGCATCCCTCTCTCCACACATGAAAGCCCCTCTGACAAATGAAACACAGTTCTTAGGGTGTAATATTTGGCAAGGTCAGCAAATAGCAGTATGAGTTTGCTATGCTTATTTGCAAGGTTTCAAGAGGAATTAAAGATATTAAAAAAGGAACGGAGCACAAATAAACAATTCATACAAGAATAATTCCACACTCATGCACCAGATGCTCCAGAGATCCTGATCCTGAAAAAGTTGCCACTGAGCCAAGTCAGCCTTCCTCTCCCTAAGAGTGATACAAGGCAGAATACCCTGCATGAAACAGTCAACTAAGCCTGCCCTTCTCCCACTGAGGAGCAGTACTTTAGTAAGTAAGAATGAGCCCCTCTGGCCCTGTCCATCCTGGTCCTGTGATGTCCAGGAAAAGGGTAGGGGACTCTCAATGAAAGCTGGATCCTGAAATTGTTCTTTTGCTTTTTCTCTTCTTTGCAAAATGGACTGGTGGTGCTGCCTCTAGGCAGAAGTAATTGGCAGTTTGCCTAAGGGAAGAAAACCCCAGCAGCTGCTTAAGCCGGCTGCCGATGCCTCAGCTGGGGATGGGCCACCACGTCACAGGGACATGCCTCATGTTGGACATCGATTTGATACAGGAACACTGAGGATCTTACCACCTGTTGCTAGTAGAGCCAACCACCACAACAGGTTGAAGTGGAAAGCAAAGGATTTCTCAAGTATCCACACCCAAGGAGACAGAAACAATCACTTCTCTAAAAAGTCTGTCTCCCCAAGCAAAAGGGTAAACATGATTATATACAGAGATGGGAAGGGGATTGAAAATCTCTTGGACCACCAGGAATGTCTTTGTTCCTCTTTATCTCAGTTGATAAAAGGATTAGATTCATATTTTTTATCATAAATGTTTATTGTTGTTGTTGTTGTTATGTGCCGTCGAGTCGGCCCCGACTCATAGCGACCCCTCCTTGGGTTTCCGAGGCAGTATCACTACGGAAGTAGGATTGCCCAACCTTCCTTCCGAGGAGTGGCTGGTGGGTTTGAACCGCCAGCCAGCTGGTTAGCAGGCAAGTGTCTTAGCCACTATTCTACCAGAGCTCCCATAAATGTTTATAGACATATAGACATATTTATTTCATTAACAGAACTGAAATAATGTCATATCAGTTAATTGCTAGTTGTTCTTTTGAATTTGACATTCGTAGGATTAGATTAGACTGTGATCAAGAGAACAGCTAGAATCATTATGACATAAAAAAGACAGAATTTTTTTCTTCCTCACAAGTAAGTGCTATTAGACAGTACAGGAATATTTGATGGTTTCATATCATTAGGGATCCAGGTTCCTTCTATCTCATTTTACCACCCTCCTCAACATAGGACTTGAACTTCATAGTCCATGATGCTGCCCTACCCTACTTATAACTATGATGTCCATTATACAGCACCATGAGGAAGAATCTTGCCTACTGGATCCATTGAGGACACTTCCTAAAAGTTGTGCTGAAAGTGGCTGCAAGAGAATCTGGGGAATGTAGTCTTTATTCTGCTGGTCATATTAACAGATGGTGGTGATGGTTGCACAATTTTGTGAATATGCTAAAAAGCATTGAATATCCTTTTAAAGGTTGAATTTTATGGTATGTAAATTATATCTTAATAAAAAATATATAAAAATAAAATAATGGGTTCTGTTTCAGTAGAAAAATGGAATAGTTGATATCAAGGTATAATAGCCTTTGATACAACAATATCATGTTCCAGACAAATATATACAAATATTCCCCCCTTTTTATGTTTATCTTATATTATACGGGTGTATTAGAGTGATTTAATAATTCACTTAATGATGGACATTTACACTGTCCTCTTTCCTATTATAAACTGCACTATATTTAACATCCAGATCATGTTTTTATTATCATAGGATAGATTTCTAGAAGTGGAATTCTTTGGTCAAAATATATGTGGTTTTCTTTAAAATGAATATTGCCAATTATTTCCTAAAAGGTTGTGTAAATTTACAATCTTCTTAAAAGAGTCAGAATGTCCATTGAGTTTTGGTTATCTCTACTTGATACCAGGAGTATTGTATGGTTGTGCTCCATTTTGTGAAATGATGTATTTGTCCCATGTGTTGTAAATCCTAACCTCTGTTTGTGGTTAATGAAGAAGGATTAGATTATGTTAAAAAGGATTAGGTTGTGTTTGTTATGTTAACATGCCAAAGTTTTGGCAGGCTGCAACACCCTTATTAGAGTCACAGTTCTGGTACTATTATCTAGTGTTGCTACAACAGAAATAACACAAGTAGATGGTTTTAACAAACAGAAATTTATTCTCTCACAGTTTAGGAGGCTAGAAGTTCGGATTCAGAGCATTGGCTCGAGAAGTCTTTCTCTGTTTGTTGGCTCTGGAGGAAGGTCTTTGTTTCCTTTCAATGTCTGTGGACTGATGTTCCTTGGAGATCTCCATGTGTCTTGTTAATCTTCCCCTGACTCCAGGAGGTACTCAGTGCAAGGGTCCTGGATCCAAAACACATGCTCCCCTCCTGGCTCTTCCTTTTTTGGTGGTACTAAGGTCCTTCTTTCTCTGCTTCTTTCTTTCTCCTTTTATCTCTTGTAAGACAAAAGGTGATAGAGGACATACCCCAGGGAACTCTCCTTACACTGAATCACCCTGAGTAAGGGTAATGATTTAAGTAAGGGTGATGTATCCCACCCTAAAACTTCTTCATTTAGATAACAAACATATACTAATCCTCTTTACCATAACCCAATCCTGCCTCATTAACCACAGGCAGAAGTTAGGGTTTACAACACATTACAAATGCAAGATAATTACATCAGTTCATATAATGGGGGATGATTACATCATTACATAACTGCCAAACTACATGAGTAATAACTTCCCAACCACTTAGAATCATGACCTAGCCAAGTTGACAAATATTTTGAAGAGATAAAATTCAAGCTTTGGCCCCCAAAAATGCATGTTCTTGCCACATACAAAACACATTCACTCATCATACCATCCCAAAAGTTTTAAATCAACTCTAAGACCAAACTCCATCCTGGAACAAAATTCCTCTTCATCTGTGAAGCTGTGAAATCTAGAATACAATTTACTTGCTTCCCAAGTACAATGCTGGAACAGGTGCAAGGTACAAATTTCCATTACAAATGGAAGAAATTAGAGGAAATGAAGGAATATCAGGCATCAAGCAAGTTCAAAACCCATTAGAACAATTTACATTACCTGTAAAGTCTTGAAAATAATGCAGGTGGTGCCCTGCCCTACAGATTCTTGGTGGTGGCTAGGTTCTCTGGATTCCAGGTGGGGATGTCATGGCCCTGAGCTTCAGCTCCACATTACAGGCCCACTGGTACAGCAACTTTACTCTCATGCTTTGACAGCCCTAATCTCCTAGTCCATCTGAGTGATGAGCCCACCTCCCTGACCTTGGCAGGCCCTGTTCTTACGCTCCTCGTGCATGGCAGCATTGTCCCCTCACTTTTAAGCAGCTGCCTCAGCTCTATCCCACTGGCACTCATGAGTGACAGCCTCACACTCCAGAACAAACTTACTAAAGACTTGATTCTGAAATCTAAGAGGCTGTAGCCTCACCCTTTGAAATTTCAGAAGTCATGGCCCACCTTTTGAGGCCCCAGAAATTATTGCTCTACCTTTTGAGACCAGAGTAGCTCTACTTCCTTTGTTCCTTGTATCTTCAACTTCTGCCTTTTGGTTCCTTGGCCATGAGGCCCTAGACCCCTCAGACCTGGCCTGGCCAGGCCTCTGCCTTACTCGCATAACTGTTAGAAAGCTATTTAGTTCTACTAAGTGCCCAGAGGGAGCTCTGGTAGCATAGTGGCTAAAAGCACTTGACTGCTAACCAGAAGGCTGGCGGTTCAAACCCACCAGCCACTCCTCGGAAGGAAGGTTGGGCAATCCTACTTCCATAGTGATACTGCCTTGGAAACCCAAGGAGGGGTCGCTATGAGTCGGGGCCAACTCGACGGCGCATAACAACAACAACAACAACAACAAGTGCCCAGAGGCACCCTACTCTGCCAGTAAATGTAGGCCCAAGGGCACTCAGCTCCCTTGTTCTGTAGGCTGAAAAACAAGTTTCACCAAGAGTCCAGAGGTGCCACACTACACCATCAAGCCAGAGCCTTCAGTGTAGTTTGAACTTCTTACTTCAAAACCATCATCTCTGCTGCTACCTTCTGAAATGATTGAACATCAATCAAATCTTTTTCATACAGTGACTTTGTATTCCTTCCATCTTCTTTTGATGCTTCCTGCATTGCTCAATATTTTGTTCATGTTGTTATTAGGTACCCTCAAGCAGCTCCAATTCATAGCAACCCTATACACCCATATTGCTACTTGAGGCTTGAACATTTTCTTCAGTTCTTTCAGCTTGAGAAATGTGAGTGTGTTCTTCTCTTTTGATTTTCTAACTCCAGGGCTTTGCACATTTCATTATGATACTTTACTTATTCTTCTTGAGTTGCCCTTTGAAATCTTCTGTTCAGCTCTCTTACTTCGTCATTTCTTCCATTCGCTTTAGTCACTCTCCATTCAAAAGCAACTTTCTGAGTTTCTTCTAACATTCATGTTGTTGACAAAAGATATTTGTGATTAATAAATCATTGATCTTGCAAAATTCTATCATGAGACACAGAGTCACTGTACCAAAAAGAATTGGTCAATGTTCAACCATTTCAAGAGGCAGCATAAAATAAAAAACCAATGATAATGAAGGAAGAAGTCCAATCTGCACAGAAGGCATTGAATTGACAGAATTCCACTTGAAATGTTTCAACAAATGGAGACAGCACTGGAGGTGCTCAAACTTCTATGTCAAGAAATTTGGAAAACAGCTCCTTGGCCAACTTTCTGAAAGAGATCCATATTTGTACCACTTCCAAGGAAAGGTGATCCAACAGAATATGGGAATCAAACAAAATCATTAATATCACATGAAGTAAAATTTTGCTGAAAATAATTCAAAAATGGTTTCAGTACTACACTGACGGGGAACTGCTAGAAATTCAAGCCAGATTCAGAAGAGAATATAGGACAAAGGATATCATTGCTGATTTCAGATGCATCTTAGCTTAAGCCAAAAATTACCAGATTAATGTGTACCAGTGTTTTATTGACTATTCAAAGACATTCAACTGTGTAAATCATAACAAATTATAGACAACATTGCAAAGAATGGGAATTCCAGAACATTTTATTGTGCTCATACAAAACTTGTACACAGACCCAAAAGCAGTTATGCAAACAGAACAAGGGGATACTGCATGGTGTAAAATCAAGAAAAGTGTACATCAGGGTTGAATCCTTTCACCACACTAATTAAATCTGTATGGTGAAAAAATAACACAAGAACCTAGACTGTATGAAGAAGAGTATGACATCAAGACCAGAAGAAGAACAACATGCAATATGCAGATGATATGATTCTGCTTGCTGAAAATGAAGAGGATGTGAAGCACTTACTGATGAAGATCAAATACTACAATCTTCAGTATGAATTTCACCTCAACATAAAAAAAACATAATCCTCACAACTGGACCATTAAGCAACATCATGATAAACAAAAAAAGAATGAAGTTGTCAAGGACTTCCTTATAATTGGATCCACATTCAATGACCATGGAAACAGCAGTCAAGAAATCAAACATTTTGCATTATGTGATTCTGCTGCAAAAGACCTACCTGTTTAAAGTATTAAAATGCCCATGAACAGATGATCGGATAATCAAACTATGGTGCATTCACACAATGGAATACTATGCAACATTAAGGAATAATGAAGAATACACAAATCATTTAAATTATTAAAAAGTGAGGATATCAACTTGAGGACTAACATTCACCTGACCTAACCTATAGGATTCTGGTGGCATAGTGCCTAAGGCATTTGACTGTTAACCAGAAGGGTGGTGGTTCACACCCACCAGCCACTTCTCAGAAGGAAGATTTGGCAATCTACTTCTATAGTGATACCGCCTCGGAAACCCAAAGAGGAGTCACTATGAGTCGAACTGGCTCAAAGGCAGTGAGGGTTTTGTTTTGTTTTGTTTTTTTCATATACTTGCAGCTGAAGGTGAGAAAAAATTACCTTTTAGGTCTCAATGGCTTACTGAGAGATAGTCAGGATATTAAGAAGACAGATTCCTAGACAAATATTAGGGTCATACAAGATAAAGAGTTTATTTTATATTATTTTCTTAACTTTTTGTTGTAATTTGAGTATTTACAAAGCAACTGGTTTTCCCTTCAACAATTCATACACGTTTCGTGACATTGATTGCAATCCCTACAATCTAACCACACTCTTCCCACTTCCTCCCTGTGTTTACTATTTCTATTTGTCTTTCTTTCCTATCACTTCCTAACTTCTGAGCTTCATCCCAGGGCAAAACCTAATCTTTTGATCCCATATCGTTGATTTTTCCTAAGAGCGCATCCCTCTCTAGTGTTCCTGTTCACCTTATAAACCAAAACCCATGGCCATCAAGTCAATTCTGACTACATGTGACTCTATAGGACAGAATAGAGTTGTCTGTAGGAAGCAGACTGCTTCATCTTTCTCCTGTGGAGCAGCTGGTGGGTTC
>NW_006921999.1:1109775-1111393 GCF_000298275.1 Orycteropus afer afer
TTGTTGTTGTTTTTGTTTTTAATTATTTTGAGTTTTGTTCCACATTTTTCTCCCACTTAATCCAGGGCCTCCTACTGTGATCTCTTTCGGAGTGGTCAGCAGTGGTAGCTGGGCACCATCTAGTTCTTGTCTCAGGGTTGTGGAGTCTTGCATTTGCACATTTGTTCTTTGGAATAATTATTTCCTTCCATCTTTGATTTTCTTCACTCTGTTTTGGACTGTTAGAGACCAAGAGTTGCACCTTAGATGGCTGCTCACAAGCTTCTAACCTTAGTTGCTACTCACAAAAGTTGGAAGGAGAAGACTTTCTTTGTGGACTATGTTATGCCAACTGACCTTGATGTCCTCTGAGACAATGGTCCTGAGCCTCTAGGTCCAGTGATTCATTTCATCAAGGTGTTTGGTTATGGCTAAGAAGTTTTCATATTTTATAAATTTCCAGAAACTTGGGAATAGAGTGACCTCTCTTTCTCTCTCTATCCCTTTTTATGCTTCAGTGGATAATCTCTACACTGGAAAAGAAAATCTGATTCATCTTTTATTGATTGCCAAATGTACTGCAACCTGTCCTGCACCTGTGCTGAGGGAAGCTTCTGACATGAATCAGCAAAGAACATTTAAGTGGAGTTGAACAAAGGAGACAGAGCTGAATCACCACAGCAGATGGCTCCTCTAGGGCAGATATAGTTGATGAAATATAAGAATCATTAACAATGCATGATGAGAAATCTAAAGGGATACTATTAAGATCTTAAGAAGAAAAAAGGAAAATACATTAAAGAAATTGAAAAAAGAATAGGATGCTATTGAAAATACAACACTCCTTTTGAAAAATGTGGAAGAACTACTTTAAAACACTGAGAATAGAAAATCTTGAGTGAAGATTAGGAACATACAGGGTGATAAATTTGGGGTATCTAGTAGATACAGTCTATGAGTTCCCATAGGAGTGAAAAAAAATGGAAGTCAATTATTATTATTATTTTAATTACTCGACTCTACTTAAATGTTCTTTGCTGATTCATGTCAGAAGCTTCCCTCAGCACAGGTGCAGGACAGGTTGTGGTACATTTGGCAATCAATAAAAGATGAATCAGATTTTCTTTTCCAGTGTAGAGATTATCCACTGCAGCATAGAAAAGGATAGAGAGAGAAAGAGAGGTCACTATATTCCCAAGTTTCTGCACATATGAGCCTGGATGAAGCTTCTTTTCTAGCTTATTGAAGACATGTTCATCTCAGGCAGGAATGGCAGGCCTTTCTCATAGCCACAGGCAGTGAAATTCCTCTGGTGGTAAAATCATACCCTCAGTTATGGGGCTACCAAAGACTATTAAGGTAAGTAGAAAAGATCTGCCACTTGTTGTTGTTAGGTGCCATCGAGTTGCTTCCGACTCATAGCAACCCCATGCACAGCAGAATGAAACACCACCCGATCACGCGCCAGCTCCATGATCATTGCTATACTTGAGCTCATTGTTGCAGCCACCGTGTCAATCCATCTCATTGAAGGCCTTCCCCTCTTTCATTGACTCTCCACCTTACCAAGCATGACATCCTTCTCCAGGGAATGGTCCCTTCTGACAACATGAGCAAAGTAGGTGAGACAAAGTCTGGC
>NW_006921999.1:1116918-1118205 GCF_000298275.1 Orycteropus afer afer
CAATAATTCGATTGTATAAGAATTGCAAACATAAAATATTACTGATATTGTATTATAAAATAGTATTAAAAAAAAACTTACTACCATTGAGTTTCTGAGACAGTAAATCTTTAAGGAATTAGATTGTCCCATCTTCCTTCCATGGAGCAGATGGTGGGTTTGAACTGCCAGTCTTCTGGTTAGCAGTTAAATGCCTTAGGCACTGCACCACCAGAGCTCCTTTATAAAATACTAAATTTTTTCACAATAAAGCTTAAATTGATTGATGACCTCTCACATACTAGGTGTTGTCTGAGTGAAAGGTTCAACTTTTAAGGAAACAACAAGTAGACAAAAATTGCAAGTCATGCTTAATGAATATTAAAAGTCATGATAAACAGGTCATGGAAAAAAATTGCCATCCATCATTTCCTATTCCCAAAAAGTAAGCAATGCATACATAATAAATCAGCTACAAGAAGAAAACAAAAAGGAAGAGAATAGTAACATTTTGTGGATTGGATCAATATATAGATTTACTTAAACCCTCAAAGATTTCTGAGGCTCATATTAAGTATTAAAAATTTGTCGGCAGCTACTATACTGTGTAAGACCAATTGCCGCATAATCAGAGGTCAATAAGAGAACAAAAGCTTAGGCATGTTCCAAGTAAATGTCTGGTGCATACAGCTCCTTGGAAGCAGCAAAACCTTGAAAAATATCATTCTCAATGTCAGAAAAGAGAGTAGAAAATGAAGAATAGAGGTGACTCTCATCAGCAAGGAGATGATGCTATCCCCGGGATCTAATTCATCTGTTGAGGGAAAAGTGGTAAACAGAGAAGTAATAAAGACTAGAAATGAGTCAAAGGAATCTCCTGCCAAAAATTCATTTAAAAAATTGAGACTTTGTTTCACTAACATATAATGAAATCAATTGAATAAAAACGAAAACGAATCTGAGCAGTTGAGAACAGCTCCTTGCAGCTCCCTACATTAAACATATGTCATTATTTATAAAGCACATGATATGAATAGTCAAAGAAAATTAGCCTGAAGGAAAAAAAAAAAGTGTAATTGTGCATTTGTAGTAATATTAACAGTCCTATTATAACAGTTGATAATTATGATCTCTGATTACTGCTTCTGAGAAGAGAAGAATCTGTATTGGAATAACTGCATGTGTGATGTACAAATTCTGAAGAGAGTTTTTATTTTAAATGCTGCTTCTAAATAATTCTAATTTTGACAAGTCATGAAACATTGATTGTAACTAAATATAAAAATGTAAATGAATGGACAAGATATT
>NW_006921999.1:1119368-1120615 GCF_000298275.1 Orycteropus afer afer
TTGAACCACCAGCCTTCTGGTTAGCATTCAAGTGCCTTAGGCACTATGCTACCAGAGTTCCCATATATTGATTATCTAGAGTTATTTACAAATGTATTTGTCAGGACTCTTTTAGTGAAAAGCAACAAAAATCCTAATAGTAATGCAAAGGGAATGTACTGGCATTTGTAACTAGAAATCTAAGGTCATTTAGCCACAGATATAGCTGGATCTCAAAACAAAAACAAAAAAGCTCAGTTGCTTTCAGTCTCTTAACTCTGTTTCTGCTGTAATGGCTTCACTCTCTGGTGAGCTGTTCCTATATGACAGCCTTCTAAAATCTTGACTAGCCCCTTACCTACACCAACAACAACGAATAGTAGCCTTTATTCTTAACAGTTGTCATAAAAATCCTGAAATTGAGTCTCATGGGCCTGATATGTCATACGCCCACCTCTGGAGATTAACAGAGATTTGGGGGGACCGGGGGGTGTAGATTTAAACCACATGTCCTGAAAGCCAGGAAAGGATGGATGTTAAGGAAAATCAGTGTACTACTATCCCAAGACCAAAGGGAGTGGATTACAGTCAAACAAAAGAAAAAGATGGCCACTGTATACAATGGGCTTCATTTGTTATTCTTAAGATGACCTCACATCTGGCATACTTAACATGGTAGCTTGCAAAAAGAACATTGGGAATGGAATCAAGAAAACCTAATTTTATTACTTTGAATAAGTTGCCAAGCCTTTCTCAGCTTTTTTTTTTTATATGTAAATAATTCTAAAGATACATTAATCATGGCAACCCTATGAATGATTTATAAAGAAAAAAAAAGCTTGGTATATATAAAGTTTCCTGTACCAAAAATAAATCCAAGGCTGCCATATTGCACAACTTTAGGTGACATCATTCACAAAGAATATAAAAGAAGAAATCACACAATGGTCTCCATAAAATGCTATCTACAAAACCCCTTAGAGAGTACTATGAAGATTTAACGTAACAGTTATGGCCAATGCCAGCCACCTTGAAATCAGTCCTGATAAATGTTCCACCATAATGTTTCCAAAATATAGTATTACTCCTATATTTTGTCTATTGACAATTTTAAAAGTAGGAATACTCAACAGCCATTGGACTATTCTTGGTCATCTCACTGTATCTCTTTTGAGTACATATCACTATATGCTATTTCCTTCTAGAAAATCTCTCCTATATTCCATGATACCCTTCTCTCCCAGCTCTTTCCTAATTCCTCTGACCAA
>NW_006921999.1:1121360-1132663 GCF_000298275.1 Orycteropus afer afer
CCTTCCTCCTTGCACAATGACAAAAACCTGCCCTTTTTAGATTCAGGTCAAGCCTTCCCTCCTGCATGTAGAATTGTGAACTCCTTCCCCCCTCATTGTACTTTAATCAGATATTCAGCATAGTAACTAAAACACTGCATTGCCCTAATTGTTTCATACATATTTGTTTTCCCCAAGTACTTTATGAAGGTAGGGATTCTCCATGATATATCTCAACATAATGGCACATAGTAAATTCTCAATAAATATCTACTAAATTGATAAACAAATAATGAATAAAGCAATATATGAATTAAAAAATCCAGGAATTACAGTCCTCTAATTGTTTCATTTGAGAATGTCTTTGATTCTGCATGCATTAAGAGTGGTTAAAAGCATGGATTCTAACTAAAGTCAAGTTGCTTGTATTCCCAGCTTTGCCACTTAGATAGGTGACTTTGGACAAGTTACTTTACTTCTCTGAAAAATTGGGATGTAATTGTTCTTTCTTCATTGGGTTGGTATGAAGACTGAGTATATTATGAAGACTACATTGTGAAGATTTATGATAATATAGTGATTGCTATATACAGTTTTGTTAAAAATGCTTTTAAAAACAAAAGACTAGAGACAAGGCTTTTGTTTTTATTGCAGAGAATTCTTATTCTTTATGTCTGAATATACTGAAAACTCTGAACTTAAATTATTATGATTAGTGTTTTTATAGCTCCTGGTACCGCCACTTCCAACATACACCTAAAAATGCACCCATCTATTGAAAATAACAAAGTGTTGGGCAAAAGCTTGCTGCAATCAGTTTTTTGTCCCTAATAGCTTTTCTCTCTCTGTACTGGGATACAAGACCAGAGGGGTATTATGTAAGTCACCATTACTTTTGTTGTGGTCTATCAGGAAAAAAAAAATCCTCCACGGTGCAGAATCCATTGACACTGTTACTAGGTTGCATTACTAATTTTTATTTTGCTCCATCCAGCTGCTAATAGAGATTTTATGGTAGAACTAAAAAAATCTCCAAGAAGTAATGTAGAAAATAAAGTAAGTTGTGATACAAATACAAATGTGGGGATTCATAGATGGAAGTGAAAGGGAAAATTTTATGGAGAAGATAAGACAGGAATGGAATGTTAGAAGGTACCTGGGACTTGAAAACACAAGAAGTCAGTATGGAAGGAATTCCAGGTAGGGGAAGCACTGCACACTGTGAGCAGAAGTTCAGTCATGAGTATTTCTGTATTTTTTGATATGGGGCACAGCTGCCTTAATCAATAGACCTATAGAGAGAGAGATTTGGATAGAAATTGGAAAACGTGTATTAGCCCATATTATGGAAAGCCTTAAATATGAAACCATGATATCTCAACTCTAATCAAAATACAATAGGTAGGTAGTTTTTAATACAATAGGCAGGTAGATTTTTAAACAAGTACTTCTGCCTGGAGGAGGTGGTATGCAAGTACTTCTGCCTGGAGGAGGTGGTATGCAAGTACTTCTGCCTGGAGGAGGTGGTATGCAAAATTGCTTAGATAAGCTAGATTTTAGACTCTGGCCAGACTCCAGGGAAATAACTTCTTTCCACCAGCAATTGTAGAGTCCATAGACAGAATGTGACAGTAGTGGTCATCTTCAGATTCTGTTAAGAGAGAAAGGATCAGCAAGAGAAAGGTTGGAATAAAATCATCCACATATAGAGATTGAAAGCGTAAAGTTAAGGATGGAGTCTAGGTTGGGCAGAATTGGGAACATGGTGGCCAGTGGTGGGGTCAGGCTATGTTATCATGTCAGGGCCTTCACAGTTAAGGACTAGCATGAATTCAATCCTCAAAATATAGAAATTAATTCAGTCCTCACATTCCCACTTTTCCATCCTCGTTGTCAGTCACCACCACAGCATTCTCTCACTCTAACCCTAGACACGCAGAACTAGGTCAGAGCTACAAATCAAAAGGATATTGTCTTTCAGACTGTCAAATAGGCAGACTCATATGCAAATCTGGAGAGTCAACATGACACCCCAACATTCTGACCTGCGGACCACTGACTTGGGGCTGATTTCCCACTATCCCTTCAGAATCCCAACCAGAAGCTCAAAGTCCAAATGACACCCTTACTTTCTGATAAACTAGCTTCCTCTGCCCCTTTGGGTTTGATAATTTGCTGAAACAACTCACGTAATTCATGGTGAATATACCATACTTACAACTACAGATTTATTATAGCCTAAAAACATACAAATGAAGAGATGCTGTTCTGGTTACCTAGTACTGCTCTGACAAGAATATACTACAAACGGGATGGCTTGAACAAACAGTTTATTCTCTTACAGTTCAGGAGTCTAGAAGTCCGAGTTCCAAGGGCCAGCCTCTAGGGGCTGTGTGAAACCCCTCGACCTTGGGCTTCAGCTCTGCCTCTTGCTCCTGGCTCGCTAAAGCTAGAGGCATCTCTTCACTCAGGCAGCTACTGGCTACTGAGGCTAACAAGCCCAAGGTCAACAAATAAAATGGCACAGTTTCCATGTTATACCAAACCACACAACAGGCCATTAACTCAAGTCCATTGAAAGTGCCAAGGTCGGCAGAACATGGCAGGCTGCTGAACAATGACACAGCTACATTCAGGGTTCAAGCATGCCATAAGCTAGAGACCATTCCCAAAGCTGTTTCTTGTATACGGGAAGCATCTACTCAGCTACTCCAATAGATTCCAACATGGAGTTTATTACCAATCTCACAATGGGAAATAACTATATTCAGCTGTCTGACCAGTCAACCAGGCCCAGTCAGGTTGACACACAAACTTAACCACCACAGATGCATAGGGCAAGGTCTGGGAGAGTTTTCAAAATGAAGCTTCCATTTCTCAAAGGATACACTACCTTCCTGACAGCAGGTATTCTGGTGAAGCAGGAATCCCTTCGGGTCTTCATGTTCAGGACTTTTCTTTGCCAGTCCTGCATGATAGGCTATATCATGCCTCCTGAGGCTAGTTGATATTGACCTCCCAACCTATTGCCAGCAAGTCAATTCTGACTCATAGCAACCCTATAGGACAGACTAGAACTGCCCCATAGGATTTTCAAGGCTGTAATCTTCATGGAAGTAGACTGCCACATCTATCTCTGGTAGATTTGAACTGTCAACTTCCCTGGTAGCAGAATGCTTATCCACTGCACTATCATGACATCTTATCAACCTCCCAGGTGAGTGTTTAGTGATCTAGCCAGCCCACCCTGACCAGCACAAATTCTCAGGTATGATCTTGAGGTCTCAAACTAAGGCACCCTAATTCCTCCTAGGGCAAAGGCCACCTTACTTAGGATAAAACTTGGTCCTATAGCCCATATTATCATAGTAGAGAGTAGTCAGCTTGGGCAGTGTCTAACCTGTAACAAAACACTGATGCCAGGGTGGCCCAGGAAATCCATGAACCCTAATAGGGAAAGAGTGGAAATCAGGATATATTACCCAAAAGGCAAGGTAAGTACAGGCTTCTTTGTGCTTCCTTACTAATCAGTACTGATTATTTTCATATGTTGTTCACCACATAAAATATGTCAAACTGTTAGTAAGCAAGCACAAGGAAGCTTATGCTTACTTTGCTTACTGAGTATCCAGTCCTGATCATGGACTGGAAATTTGAAAAGAGACTTTGATTTTGTATGAAGGTGCTGTGAGGTTGGGAGAGGGACAGATGCTAGTCATACCTAGAAGCAGAATCTTTGATGTGGTACAAAAATGCATAAATTAGTAAGTAAGCAGGAGTAATTTCATGCTTACCTCACTTATGGGATAATCCCATACTGGCACTGGTAGCAGAGGGACCAATTAACAGAATATTGCAGTAAACAAAACTAAGAATAGTAAGGACCAGAGATGGGAAGGTAGAAATGGGATTACAGGGTTTGACAGGAAGAAGAGAAAAAGTTCTTTTAAAAAAAATTCTAAAGTTAAAAATCCTTTCCTTTGAAAAATTGCATATATCAGGTAATTTCTTCAAATTTTAAGTGCTAATTGATAGATTCTGAAACTGACTTCCAAATTAATTCTTATAACTTTAGAAAAGTCACTTCTCTGTGACCTGGTTACTACATTGTCCTCTCTAATGCCATTTTTCTTATTATTTCATTACAATGTAACCTTCAAAGGACAAAATTACATGTAAGTCATAAATCTTATTTTCCTACAGCCAAAAAAAATCTACCTTGAAACTCTTCCTATTTCACCCCACACAACAAACACAAAGTAGACCCCAATTTTTCTATTGTTACTCTAACTTACCCATGAATTTGTTGTTAAATAGCCTTTAATTGAGATTGAACATTAAGAACCAACAAAGAAATGAATTCTCAGTTCACAAAAGACTAATTGTCAAGCCCTGCAGCATTTATAAGCATCAAGGTCAATGTGAAATGTATAAGGTCAATATAACTTGCTTGCAAAGAGCTCTGGACTCAGACCCACTATTGAAATGTATAGCAAACTAAGAGCTTTTCCGTATAACTCTACTGCCACTTTCTGTTCATAGAACCATAAGGCTATTTTGATCCAGCTTTATTTTTCCCCTTCAGTAAGCATTTTATGAATATATGCAAGCTATACTTTTTATCTTGGCAATTTATCTAAAGCAGAAGCTTTCTTGGACCAAAAATCTATGTGGTCCTGATTAATGCCTCTGCTACTTTAAACACTAATCTCTTAGTTGCTTCTTTTTCCTGTTTTCTTATTTATTTTATAATGATATTTTAACCTGCTTATTGGGTTATAAGGTACTCATAGTTACAAGTCTTTAGTATGTATGATCAAAGTATGATCATAGGAAATAGTACTCTACCTGGTCCTTGGCTTTCTGGTTCCCAGATTTTAAATCTTAGGAAAGAATAAATGTGTGAGATATTTTTATTTTAGATCATCTTCTGTGTTATTGTTTAGCTGGCTCAAGAGAGACCAACTTTCCTGATATTTCTTTCTTGATTACCGGTTGTTGTATCCCTACTATGTGCCACATCCTATGCTATGCATTTTCATATATAGTTTTTATTAATTGTCACCAAAACTACAGAGCCTATTTCTATTTAATTGTCAGGTGAATCTTCTATTTTCTGCCCATATATTTATAATAAAACCAATATAGATAATACTTTACCCTTATATGAATGCCATTGTTGATTTAAATATAAGGCAAGAAAACAGTCCAGTGCTTTTAGTAAAGAATAATACCAAAGCCTCACCACAGCATTTATGTAACAACTCTGCCTTGCTTGAACAATTGCTCCTCCTGATGACTAGATTTGGTAATTGTTGGATTATTTAAAGCTTGGAGACCATGAGATTCTCAATCTGCTTCTTACTGGGTACAAGAAATTCATTATGCCAGACTAGGGCCAAGATAAGCAAGAATAATTTTAAAAGAATAAATGTAAAACAATATGGCTTTAAATTACAAAGCTTTGTTGTTGTAGTTTGCCGTTGAGTCAGACCCGACTCAGACTCATAGCAACCCTTTCTTGGGTTTCCGAGGCAGTATCACTACGGAAGCAGATTGCCCAACCTTCCTTCTGAGGAGTGGCTGGTGGGTTTAACCACCAGCTGTCTCCTGGTTAGCAGTCAAGTGCCTTAGGCACTGTACTATCAGAGCTCCTTACAAAGCTTTAGTGCAAGTTTAACTTAAAATATATATATATATATATATATATATATATATATATATATATATATATATAGGTTTGGTTAGCCACAAGTTCAATAGCAGATAGCAATGTTACGTGACTATTACTAAAAAGCTAACCTGTTAGGTTCCATTGATATGAAAGAGGACTCTTTTTAAGGAATAAAAGACTTCTGTAGTCCACTTTAGGCAGGCCACATCTAGTGTGCAATTACCAGATCCAGATGACACATGTTAAGAGTAACATTAACAAAGTTCTGTTGTTATTAGATGCCATAAAGTCAATTTTGACTCATAGCAACACTATGCACAACAGACCTAAATACTGGCTCGTCCTATGTCATCCTCACAAACATTACTATGCTTGAGCCATTATTGTAGCCACTGTGTCAGTCCATCTCACTGAGGTATGCCACGTGCAGCAAAACCACACAGGTCACAAAATGAAGTGACACTAAAGGATTAATGTTTTTTTAAAAGGACTGGGGGCCAGGCGGATGCCCTGCATATTCTGGGAGAGCAACCCTTGATACCTTTGTTCTACTGTATTTATATGTTTATGCATGATTACATCATCACTCTTGGAATCCATACAATCAGCTTATTCTCTACAAAGTTAAAGTTTTACTCCTCTAAGCGCTCAAGGACAACAGGTGGTCGTTAAAACAATCACAAAAGCCTCCTCAGGAATAAGGAGTGTAAAATGATAAATGTTTACTAGGGCACAATGACCTAAAGTATGAAACATCCCAATAAGATAAAAACACGGACTACTGGAATAACATCTACTTTTAATACTTGATGTTTTGCCAAGTATGCATTTAACCATGAAAGAGGCTTTGCCTTCTCTAGTTGCTGTTGGAAAGGTCTTGCCTTCTCTTTTCGCTGATGGACATGTGCCTTGCACTCATGTCTTTTGATGATTTCTCTTTTGGTCTCCAACAGAGGTACTTCCACTTTTTCACTACCCTCTATTTAACCAGCATTATATCCCTCTCCAGAGCCTGGTGCCTCCTGATAACATGACAAAAGTACAAGAAACAAAGTCTGACCATTCCTGCTTTTAAAGAGCTTCCTTTTTTAGTTCTGGCAGTCTGTGGTATAGTCAATATTCTTTGCCAACACCAGAATTCAAATGCATCAATTCTTCTGTGATTGTCCTTATAAGATTCACATTCTTATGAGGCTATTGAAAATACAGTGGCTTGGATCGGCACCCTTTTCTCTTTAAAGTGACATTTTTGCTCTTAAATACTTTAAAGAGGTCTTTTGCAGCAGATTTTCCCAATTCATTCTGTCATTTAATTACTTGACTACTGCTTACATGGGTGCTGATTATGGATCCAAGGAAAATGAAATCCTTTACAACTTCAATCTATTCACCATTTATCATGATGTTGCTTATCGGTCAAGTTGTGAGGATTTTTGTTTTATTTATATTGAGGTGTAATCCTTATTGAAGCAAGATTGTGTTATCTGCATATTGCAGGTTGTTTATGAGTCTTTCTCCAATCCTGATGCTATGTTCTTTTTCTAAAACAACAAGAAAAAAGAAAATACCAAATTGGATTCCAGAGGAGACACTGAAACTTGCTCTTGAATAGAGAGTAGCTAAAGCAAATGGAAGAAATGATAAAGGAAAAATGCTGAACAAAAGATTTCCAATGGTGGTTTGAGAACAAAAAGTATTACAGTGAAATAAAAAAAAGCTGTAGTTAGAAAATCAAAAGGGAACAACACACTCAGCATTTCCCAAGCTGAAAGATCTGAAGAAAAAAGTCAAGTGTCAAGTTGCAATATTGAAGCATTCTATGGGCAAAATATTGAATGATGCAGGAAACATCAAGAAAAGATGGCAGGAATACACAGAGTCACTGTACCAAAAAGAACTGGTCGACCTTCAACCATTTCAAGAAGTGGCATGTAATCTAGAACTAATGATACTGAAGGAAGTAGTCTGAGCTGAACTGAAAGAAAACAAGGCTGCCAGAATTGACAGAATACCTATTGAGATGTTTCGTCAAACAGATATAATGCTGAAGGAACTCATTCATCTATACCAAGAAATTTGAAAGAGATCTACCTAGCCAGCTGACTGGAAGAGATCTATATCTGTGCCCATACCAAAGAAAGATGATCCAAGAGAATGTGAAAACTATCAAGCAGGATCACTGATATCACAAACAAGTAAAATCTAGCTGAAGATAATTCAAAAATGATTGCAGCAGTATATTCACAGGGAACTTCCAGAAATTCAAGCTGGACTCAGTACAGGACTTGCAATGAGAGATAACATTGCTGTTGTGACATGCGTGTCATAATAATAATATGGCAAATTATAGATTGATCAAAAGTAGGGTAACCAAGAAAATGAGACTTAAAAAATGAGTGACTGATAGATAGGTCAAGATATGTCTAGCTTACAGTAAAAAATTTAGGTAGAAAATGGAAGAGGAAAGTATCTAGCTCTACTCACTGCTGTTGAGTCAGATTCAACTCATAGGGACCCCTCCTTGGGCTTCCTATGTGATATCACTAAGAAAGTAGATTGCCCAATCTTCCTTCTGAGGAGTAGCTGGTAGGTTTGAACCACCAGTCTTCTGGTTAGCAGTCAAATGCTTTAGGCACTACGTGCATCTTCAATTATCATTTATGTTGTCACATGCAGCTTCAGAGGGCAAAATTAATACCATGAAAAAATGTTTTATGAAGATAAATTTTGCACTGATTTTATATTAGAAAGCCCAACAATGAAACAGGTTGATAAAGAATATAGTCATTAAAATGCAAATAGAATTTATTTAAAATTTTCAAGAGGTTCTAGCTCATTCCAGTTCTAAAATCTCTTGTTTGAATAATAGCCATGATATTTTTCTGTCATTTTATCTACTAAGCTTTCATGTAATGTGAAACAAGATTTTTTTTTCCCTCACCCTGTTTATTTAAGCTACTTAGAAGAAAGTATTCATTTAATTACTTTAAGAAAATAGTAGGATGTTGTCGAAGAAATCTAAATTTCTTTATCAAATAAAGGAATAATATTAACAATCTGTCCTAAAGTCTGAGCTTATAGTTATTCAATCAACAAACAGATTTTGAGTAGCTAATATGATACTAATGTAAATAATGCTCAGTCTCTATTCCCAAGGAGTTTATAAAGTCTAATGGAAGTGACTAGATTATTATTTCTAGTTGGACCCAACTCATAGCAGCCTGTCCTTGAGTTTCCAAGGCAGTATCTCAATGGAAGTAGATCGCCCAACCTTCTTTCCTAGTAGTGGGCCACTCTGGTGGCTCTGGTGGCATACTGCCTAAGGCATCTGCCTGCTAACCAGAAGTCTGGTGCTTCAAACCCACCAGCCACTCATTGGAAGGAAGGTTGGGAAATCTACTTCCATAGAGATTCAGCCTCAGAAACCCAAGGAGGAATAGCTGTGAGTTTCAATCGACTCCACGGCAGTGAGTTTGTTGTTGTTGTTGTTGTTGTTGTTTTTCTTAGTGGAAGTGACAGAGACAGAGAGCCACAAGTGAAGTAATATGTGATAGATAAATCCATGAGATGCAGGGTGTGGTGTAGTAAATTACCTGGTATGGCTTTTCTAGCCATAAGTCTTTGGAAACTCCATGGTGGAATTTGCCATGAGCAATTGAGGAGCTCCTGATTGTGAAAGTTATCCTCCTGGGGTATTTCTGTTAAGAGTGGCACAAAACAATGTTCTGGGAAGTTCTCTCTCAGGTATTTAGAATTCTGATGTTGGGATTGGTTAGTTGGCTAGTCTGGCAGGCTCAAAAGGAGCCCTTCTAGAGGCAGGAGTGTCTCTGACTTCTGGCTGAGAAAGACATGCTGCTGGGAGAAACACGCCCCTGAGAGACATGTATTGCTGAGAAAGAGATGCAAGAGACACACATTGTTGAGAGAGACACTGAGAGACACACCCTGCTGGGAAAGAGACTGTGAGAGACTGTTGGCTGAGAGACTGTTGGCTGAGAGATAGTGGGCTGAAAGAGACTGAACATTGTTCCTGAACTCGCATTATAGCCTGTTGTTGTTTATTCTTATGTGCCATCAAGTGGGACCCAACTCATAGCAACCCTTCCTTGGGTTTCCGAGGCAGTATCACTATGGAAGTAGATTGCCCAAACTTCCTTCCGAGCAGTGGCTGTTGAGTTTGAACGACCAGCCTTCTGGTTAGCAGTCAAGTGCCTTAGGCACTATGCTACCAGAGTGTTTTCCTAATAAACCCCATAATCTGTGAGTTCTGTGTGGTCACTGCAGAGAATTATCAAACCTAGCAGAGAAGTGGTGGGTATTGCAGGAGGAACGGTTGGTGAAAGGGCTGGGAGGAGGCAGCATACCTGGCCTCTCAGGAATAGGCCTTGGGTTGCTGATGGTGATTCTGTCTTCCTCTTGTGGGGTTAGAGGAGGTCACAAGATGCAGCCTCCCTGCCTCTTTGGCACAGGGTAAACACATTGGCTCTGGCTAAAGAAGAATGAAAATAAAAGAAAGTTTTGTAAAGGAAGTTATACACAGAATCTTGAAGAATGAGTAAGAATTAGCTTAGTTAGAAAAATGAGGAAAAGATATAACATAGCAGAAAAACCATGTAGAAAGACACTACAGAGATGTGAAATAGGTTAATAGGTTCTGACAACTAGAATGATTTTCTTATAGTGGGAGCAAGGATATATGAAACCAGTTTTGGGAGACGTAGCAAAGAAGATGGACAAGTTTAAAAGAAAGTGGTAGAGAAAAAAATTGTAACATTGATTAAACAAAGGATTAAAGAGCAAATTATATGATGATCGTATCAATCATGTTTTTAAAATACCCCACTATATGAAAAGAAGGAGCTCTGGTGGCATAGTGCCTAAGGCATTTGACCAGAAGGTCAGCAGTTCAAACCCACCAAGCACTCTGTGGAAGAAGGTGGGACAATCTATTTCTGTTTTACTGCCTCAGAAACCCAATGGCTATGAGTTGGAATCATCTCAATGGCAATAAGTTTGTTTGTTTTTATATGAAAAGAGGACAAAGCCAATTTGCATAAAAACAAATATGATTGTTAAAAATAAGAAAATATATTCATTTCCACCCACAGTCAGTAATATATAAATTTTTAAAAAAAATTATACATAAAATGATTTTCACCCATCTAATTAGCAAAAATTGAAGAAAATGATAACATCAGAACATATTTTTGTTCACTATAGCAAAAGAAAAAAAAAACCTCACTGCCATCAAGTCGATTTCAACTCATAGCGACCCCTCCTTGGGTTTCCAAGGCACTATCACTATGGAAGTAGATTGCCCCATCTTCCTTCTGAAGAGTGGCTGGTGGGTTTGAACCATCAGCCTTCTGGTTAGCAGTCAAGTGCCTTAGGCATTATGCCACCTGGAGGTATAAATTGATAGACTTTTGGTGGACTTCTTTGGCAGTACATATCATATTTTAAAATGTATATGTTGTTCAAATCAGAAACTCTGTATCTATGTAACTATCCTAGGTATACATGTAAACACCCATCAGGAAGGAAATGAATAAATCATTGCATATTGTACTATTAAATATTATGATATAGGTATAAAGTATGCCCAAAATGTATAATAAAATTTAGACATAAGAAGCTTGTACAAAACATA
>NW_006921999.1:1133748-1138104 GCF_000298275.1 Orycteropus afer afer
CTAAAAAAAAAAAAAAAAAACCTGAAGAAAACTATTAACAAGTTTTTATACCTATGTATATAAACATACATGGCATACAAAAACATCTGGGAGTGCATGTATCAAAATGGTATCAATAGGGGGCTGGAATTAAATGAGTGACAAAAGGGAATTTTTATTATTCTAGATTGTTTAAATTTTAATAAGAATATGTTTATGCATTACAGTGTAATTTAAATTGTAAACATTATTCTTAAATCTGTGGGGAGCCTTTGAAAGATTTTAACCAGTGAAATCACATAAGCATATTTGCATTTTAGAAAGATCTTTCTGCCAGTTCAATATAAGAGGAGAGGGATTTTGAGAGAAATTAAACTGTAAACAGGAAAGTTAATTAAAAAGCAATGCTAATAATCCAGAGTAAAAAAAAAAAATAATAATAATAACAGACTAAAATAATGCTGTAAGATGGAGAGGGAGGTATGAGTAAGAAAGGTAGTTACTACATAGAATCCTTAGAACCCAACTCTTGAGACAAAAAGGTGACTGTGAAGGTGGACAAAATAACCCTCAAGATTCTAAATTAGCAATTGATTGAATGGTCAAGTTTATTCACTGCAATAAGTAATGCAAAAAGTGGATGTGTAGGTAGCATGAATTAGAAGTGTCATTCTTAGATCCCTGAGGAAGTTGGGGTTTGGAATAGGAGAACTATCTCAAAAGATTTTCTGTCAAATATTTTTCTAAGAAAAAAGTGTCCATTCTTTATAAAAGTGGCCAGTAGTAAATGAATTTTGTCCATATATATTAGATCTGTATTAGTTTCCTAGGGATGTAAATAATTGCCACAAAGTTGATGGCTTAAAGAACTGATTTTTTTTTTTTTTTTTCTTCACAGTTTTGGAGGCTAGAAGTCCATATTAGGATACTGGCAGTATCAGTTCCTTCTGAGGGCTTTAAGAGATGAATTGATCTATGCTTCTTTTCAAGTTCTGGTGGTTCCTTATCATTCCTTTGTTGATTATGGGTGAAATTTCCTCCATTATCACATAATGTGTGATAATGTGTGACACATATTTTTTTCAATTTTATTGTGCTTTGGATGCAAACTTACAAAGCAAATTTGTTTTACGATCTACAATTCATGCACATTTGACTTCAGCCCCAGTTACCATCCCCAACCATAAAAAACTCTCCTCCCCTCCCATCCCTGTGATTACCCCCTCCCTGTGCCCTTAACTATGCATTCCTGTCTGTCCAGATTCCCCTCTGTGTGAATGTTGCCCCTCTGGTGTATCATGGTTGACTGCTCTAAGGGGTGCATCACCCTGAGGTAGGTGTTCTGCATGTGGGTCTTTCTACTGTTGGGTTGAGAACTAATCCATGGGAGTAAGTCCACTTCTAGGCCCAAAGGGTGATCTGGGGCCATAGTCTCGGGGGTTCCACCAGTCTCTATCTGACCTGTAATTCTAGTCATTTTTGTGTTTTTGAATTTTATTCCACATTTTTCCTCCCACTCTACCCAGGATCTCCAGTTTTGATCCCTTTCCGAGTGGTTGGCATTGGTAGCTAGGCACCATCTAGTTCTTCCAGATGCCTTTGATTTTCTTCACTCTTCTTTGATTCAGATTACTGGAGACCAATAGTTGCATCCTAGATGTCCGCTTGAAAGCTTTTAAGACCCCAGTAGCTATTCACCAAAGTAGGCTGTAGAACAAGATTTTTATGTACTGTGTTGTGCCAGTTGAGCACAATTTCCCCCAAGACTATGATCCCGAGTCCACAGTCCTGCTGATTCTTTCTTTCAAGGTGTCTGGTTGTCTCTGAGAAGTTACTCCAACTCTATCTTCTGTTGCTTCTGTAAGGCATGTAGCTAACTTTGTAGCAACTAGTGCACATGTAAGATTATCTTCAGTCAAATCTATTCTTGGTCTAGGGTATACTCCTGTTCACCTACCCCCACCTGATCTTCTCATCTGTCTATGCATTTACCCATAGCCTGGTGTTTGGCTTTAGTGGTAAAGCAGTATTGTGCATGTACTAGTATTTCCCTCTGTTGTCTATATCTTATGTGCACATTTCAGTGTCCTTCCTTTCCCCAATGTCATCATGCTGGTCACAAACTCTTTCCATACTATCCCTCCCCTCACCCAAATCAACATGTGGCCCCTAACTAGTCTGAAATTTTCCCTCCCCTTCACGCCCATCCCTGATAACCAGCAAAGTAAATTTCCTTCCCTAAGTAAACCTTTCCTTGACTTTTTACAATAATGGGCTAAAACAATATTTGTCCTTCAACAATTGACTTATTTCACTCAGCATAATGTCCTCTAAATTCATCCATGTTGTAAGATGACTCATGTATTCTTCATTATTTTTCAGTGTTGCATAGTATTCCATTGTGTGAATATAGTATAGCTTGGTTATCCATTCATCTGTTGATGGACATTTAGGTTGTTTCCATCTCTTTGCTATAGTGACACATTTTTTAAGACACCACTAAGAAGGAGTTAAGACTCACTCCTTTATGATGTTATTAACTGAAAACACCTACAAAGAAATGCCTATTTCTACAAACAAGGACACATTTATAGGCACAGAAGTTAGAACTTCAATACATCTTTTGAGGAAGGATACAATTCAATCCATAACATATATAAAACTCAAAAAAAAGAAAAACTTCTAGATTCCATGAAAAGTTGTTCAGCTGATATTTCCCTAGGGTAATCCAGGGAGCTGCTACATTGACCTATAAGTATATCATCATTATGAGAGAAAGGTATCAATCTCATCCTCATAAGCATTGTTCCCTTCTCCATCATCCCTCCATCCCACTCACTAAGCAGTCTAACCAGCTATCAGGAGGAAATCCAAACTTTGGTAAATATGTTCTGTCAGACATAAGGTTCATCAAACTTATATTCTTTAAGCAAGCAAAATTTTTGCCTTCAAATTTATTCAAAGTTATAGAATTTAGTGCAAGATTGATTAAATTCACAACTACTTATTTTTGTAAGTCTAAGGCATACCATCTTAATTTCATCTATACATTTTGTTTTACTGTTGAGAGATGAAAATAAAAACTCATCTATGAGTAAATGTGAGATATTAAACTTAGATTAGAAATCATCAATGATGTTTGCATTTATTAATCATAATTTATCCTTGTCAAAAGTAAAAGGTTTATATTTAAGTAATGGTAGAAAATATAAGATAATAAAGATTCATTCAGTTATTCACCAGTGTTTAAGTATTGAGATACAATGAAGAAGATCAGGTGATATTGGGTCTCAGGAAAATTACAGTCTAATGATGACAGCAGAAGGACAGGGTAATATGAGAGTGCATTTCAAGGGCATCCAAGTGGAAAGAAAGGATAGCAAGAGTGAGAGGACTTGTATATGTCAGATAGATCTTGTCTCAAAGCAAAAAATACCGGAAAGATGTTTTACTGTGTTTTATTGACTGCAAAGGCATTTGACCATGTGGATCCTAAAAACTTATGGCTAACATTGCAAAGAATGGGAATTCTAGAACACTTAATTGTTCTCATGAGAAACAAGTGCATAGACCAAAAGGCCTTGTACAAATAGAATAAGGGGTTCAAATTCAGGAAGGGTGTGCATGAGGATTGTACATTTTCACCATACTTATTCCATCTGTATGCTGAGAAGAAAATCTGGACTATATGAAGAAGAATGTGGCACTGGGACTGGAGGAAGACTCATTAACAACCTGTGATATGCAGATGACACAAATCTGCTTGCTGCAAGTGAAGAACACTTACTGATGAAAATAAATGACTACAGCTTTCATTCTATATTAAGCCCCAACATAAAGAAACAAAAATCTTAATAATTGGACCAATAAGCAATATCGTGATAAAAGGAGAAAACACTGAAGTTGTCAAGGATTTCATTTTCCTGGGATCAATAATCAACACCCATGCAGCAGTCAAGAAATCAAATGATGTATTGAGAAAATCTGCAAAAGATTTCTTTAAAGTGTTAAAGAGCAAATATATCACTTTGAGCACTAAGGTGCTCCTGACACAAGCCATGGTATTTTCAATAACTTCATATGCATGTGAAAACTGGACAATGAATAAGGAAAGACTGCAGAAGAATTGATGGACTGAATAGTGGTGTTGGCACAGAATATTGAATATACCACTGACTGCAAGAAAAATGAACAAACCTGTTTTGAAAGAAGTACACCTAGAATACCACGTTTTTTCAGGTGTACTTCTTTCAAAACTGTTTCAAGTGCTGAGGAGCAAGGATTATCTCTTTGAGGACTAAGGTGCGCCTGACACAAGCCATGATATTTCCAATCACCTCGTATGCATGTGAGAGCTGGACAATGAATAAGGAAGAC
>NW_006921999.1:1138405-1138939 GCF_000298275.1 Orycteropus afer afer
ACGAGATGGATTGATACTGTGGCTGCAGTGATGAGATCAAGTATAGCAGGGATTGTGGGGCTGGCATGGGATAGGCGGTGTTTCGTTCTGCTGTGCATGGGGTCGCTATGAGTCGGAAATGACTTGATGGCACTTAACAACAACAACAACAACACCTAGAATGCTCCTTAGAAGTGAGACTGGCCAGACTTTGGTCTTGTACTTTGGTCGTGTTATCAGAAGGTATTTGTTTCTGGAGAAGGATATAATGCTTAGTATAGAGTCAGCAAAAAAAGGGGAAAAACCTGTTTGCTGATGATAGGATCCTATACCTAGAAAACCCAAGAGACTCAGTGAAAAATCTACTGGAAATAATTGAGAGTTTGAGCATCCTGACAGGATACAAGACCAACATCCAAAAATCAGTTGGATTCCTCTACACTAGCAAAGAGACTGCTGAAAAAGAAATAAGGAAATTAATACCATTTATAATGTTATTGTTGATATGTGCCGTCGAGTCGGACCTGACTCATAGTGACCCCTCCTTGGGTTTCC
>NW_006921999.1:1139065-1146759 GCF_000298275.1 Orycteropus afer afer
GAAACCATAAGAGATCTACATAAATGGAAGAACATACCATGCTCATGGATAGGAAATTGAATATTGTGAAAATGTCAATTCTACCCAAAGCAATCTATACCTTCAATGCAATCCCAATCCAGATCCCATCAACATTCTTTAGGGATATGGAAAAACCAATCACTGACTTTATAAAGAAACAAAAGAGACCTCAGATAAGCAAAACACAATTGAAGAAGAAGAAGAAAGTAGGAAGTCTCACACTGCCAGATCTCAAAACCTACTACACAGCCACAGTAGTCAAAACTGCCTGATATTGGTACCATGACAGACACATAGACCAAAAGAATAGAATTGAGAACTCAGAAATAGAACCATCACCTATGGTCAGCTGATCTTTGACAAAGGGCCAAAATCTATTAAATAGGGGAGAATGTTTATTTAATAAATGGTGCTGGCAAAACTGGATATCCATTTGCAGGAAAATGAAACAAGATCTGTACCTCACACCATACAAAAAATATCTCCAGATGGATCAAAGACTTAAATGTGAAAGCTAAAACTATAAAGTTCCTCAGGGAAAAACTAGGGGCAAATTTAAGGGCCCTATTATATGACATCAGGTCTGACTTGGCAGCACATAACAACAACAAACAACAAAATTATATGGCATAGATTATCAAGCATAACCCACAATGCACAAACAACAGAAGATAAACTAGATGAATGGGACCTTCTAAAAATTTTATTTTTATGTGCTTCCTACGACTTCTCCAAAATGGTCAAAAGAGAACCTACTGATTGGGAAAAAGTATTCAGCAGTGACATACCTGACAAGAGACTTTTCTTGAGAATTTATAGAAAACTCCAACACCTCAATAACAATACAAATAATCCAATGAAAAAAATGGGCAGAAGACGTGAATAGACACTTCACCAAAGAGGATATTCAGGTGGCCAACAAACACATGAAGATGCTCATGATCATTAGCCTTAAGAGAGATGCAAATCAAAACAATGATGAGATAACATCTTGCTCCACCACTAGTAGCAAAGTTCAATAAAACAGAAAATAACAAATGCTGGTGAGGGTGCAGAGAGATTGGGACTCTTATACAATGCAGGTGAGACTGTAAAATGATACAACCACTGTGGAAAGCAGTATAGTGATTCCTTAAAAAGTTGGAATTAGAAATACCATTTGACCCAGTCATTCCATTATTAGGTATATATCCTAAAAAAGTGAGAGCCAGGACAAGAACAGATATATGCACAGCTATGTTCATCGCAGCACTCTTTACAATAGCAAAAAGATGGAAACAACCTAGGTGGCCATTAGCAGAACAATGGATAACCAAACTATGGTACATACACACAATGGAATACTACGCAACCAGAAAGAATAACGTAGAATCTGCAAAAGACCACATAGCATGGATGAACTTGGAGGACATTATGCTGAGTGAAATTAGTCAATCACAGAAGGACAAATATTGTATTAGTCCATTACTATAAAAAGTCAAGGAAAGGTTTCTATAAGAAAGGAAATTTTCTTTGTTGGTTACCAGAGGTGGGAGGGGAGGGGAGGGAACACTGTTAGATAGGTAGATACAAGTACTGATTTGGGTGAAGAAAAGGGCAATGTACCAAATGTGAGTGATGAACATGGTGGCATTGAGGAAGAGGAAGACATAGATAGAGGTACAAACAAAAAGACATGGGAGGTACAAACAACTAAAGTGAACCCTGTGCACATACAGTACTGCGTTGTCAGTGAAGGCAAGCATTGATCTACAGGTGGATAGATGGGTGGACAGGCTGAACTATTAGGTATGTCGATGCAGGAGGGCGTGTGCCCAAGACCATATGTAGGATTGGCAACGTTTCTACACGTGTATTTGTATGTTCTATAAGAATTTGCAGGTAGTTGGTAGAGCTGAGTAGGCGGAAGGTTGAAGTCACTTCTTGCCCATGGCCAGCTACCCAGAGGGAGTGAGTAGTTGGACCTGTTAGCTCAGGACCATAGTTTTAGGGGACATCAAGCTCATTTAACATAACATACTACCCAAAATATTTTTCCACATCCTACATTGATGAGTAGTGACTGGTATCTTAAAAGCTTGCAAGTGGCCATCTGGATGCAATGATGGGTCTCTCCTCGTCCAGAACAAAGAAGAATGAAGAAAACCAGACACATGGAAACAATTAGTCCAACTGACTGGTACACCATGAGATCCTCAGCCTATATATATCTATAAGACCAGAAGAATAGATGGTGTCTGGCTACTTTTTACCACTCGGAGGGGGATCTATGTAGGAGATCCTGGATAAAGTTGGAGAACAATGTGGAACAAACCTCAAAATCATTAAAAAAAAAGGACCAGTCTGATAGAGCCAGACAGAACCACTGAGACTATGGCCCCCAGTTGCCCTTCAGGTCTGGAATTGAACCCACTCTTGTGGCTTCCAGCCAAACAAAAGACAGGCATATGAGCTGAACATTTACATTAGGCAGATACATGCCTTGGAGAGATCAATCATGGGAAAATAGAAATGCTGTGTATGCTTAGGGAGACAGCTTGGGGAGGGGGCCAGGAGTGCAGGGGACGGAAGGAGACAGGGAAAAGGTAACTATGGGGAAGAAGTGGGAGGGGAGCTGCTGCATTGTGGGAAATTGTAGTCAATGTCATGAGGCAAAGTATATGTGAGCTGCTGTATGGAAAGTGAATTTGCTCTGTAAACGTTCACTCCAATCACAATAAAATTTTTTAAAAAGGGGGTGGGGGAGGGGCAATCCTAGGCATGATGGATTGACACTGGCTGCAAGGATGGGCTCAAGCATAGCAACTATTGTGAGGATGGCACTGGACCAGGCAGTATTTAGTTCTGTTGCACATATGGTCTCTACAAGTTAGAACCAACTTGAAGGCACCTAACTACAACAACACAGCTAGCAAGAAGAAGGAAACAGATACTGAAGTGTGTCTTGGTTACCTTGTGCTGCTGTCACACAAATGAGTGGCTTTAAAGAACAGAAATTTATATTCTCCAGGGCTTTGAACTCATTTGAACTCGTTCAGTCATAGCCTAAGAAGCAAAACCAGAACAGACCTGAATCTTTTAAATATGGGTAATCTGGAATGCCAACTGTTGTTGTTGCTGTTGTTGTTACATGCCATCAAGTCAGACCGACTCATAGTGACCCAACCTTGGGTTTCTGAGGCAGTATCACTATGGAAGTAGATTGACCAACCTTCTTTATGGATTGATGTCATGGATTGAGAGACTGGGAAGAGGTGTAGTGAGCCCTTTCAGTGCCAGATGCACTGGATTATTTCCAGGACTGTGAAGAGCAATACATATTCAAAGCAGCCCTGTGGCAGCTATCTGTGAACCAGCACCCCTGTTTCTTATTTACCTGGGTCAAGAACATTGGTTGCTATGCAACATGTACATTTCCTTTCCATTTTAAGAGGGAGATTAAGTTTCTAGCTGGGCTTTGACCCATAATTGTTCCATTCCTGTTAGCATTCCAGTTCACCCACAATTTAAAAGCCAGGTCTGTTCTGCTGTTGCTTTTGATAGCTATGAATGAATTGGGCTGCATTGGTTAAAAGCCCTGATTTTCTCACAGTTCTGGAAACTAAAAGTCCAAATCAGAGTCTCGGCTATGTTGATTTCTTCCTTGTCAGTAGCCCTGGGTGTTTTGGGATCCTTGGAGATCTTCACAAGGCCATTCGTCTTCCCCCATATGTGTTTGCATCAATGTCTAATCTGCTCTTTTCATAACTCAGAAGTGATCAGATTTAGGGCTCACCCTACTTGGCTCTTGAAAAAGAAACCAAACCTACTGCTATCGAGTCGATTCTGACTCATAGTCACCCCCATTGGGTTTCCAAGGTGGTAAATCTTTACAGAAGTAGATTGACAGTCTTCCTTCTGCAGAGTGGCTGATGGGTTTGAACCACCAACCTTCTGGTTAGCAGTCTTAGACACTAGGCTATCAGAGCTCCTTCCTACTTGGCTATCATCTAGTAGATGTAACACAGAGTTTATTAACAAATAATTAATAAACACAGAGTTTAGGATTTGAGTATATATTTGGGGGGCACACAATAACAATGGGCAACTATCAGTCTGTGCCACAATGAGGTTTGATCAGTATCACAGGTACAGGGCTTTTATGAAATATAATCTTCAACCAAGCAATATTCACATTCCAGGAGTCTTCATCTGACATGCTTTCAGGTAGATAGAATAAAAGAAGAAGAAGAAGAACAGGGCTTTCCTCAGTCATCAAGGACAAACTGAGGTTTTACCATTGTTAGCATGCTGAGTGTGTGCTTTAGAGGCTGAATTAGTCTTTTGAAAAGTTGTTTCAAACAGGAAATTTTCACATAGTGGAGATTATTCTTAAATTTTACCACAAGATATTAATTATAAAGCAAAGAAGAAAATCTCAGGAAGATAAAATATTAGTTATATTCAGCACTGAATATTTTAAAATAAGTCTTATACATTTGTTCGTTGTATGAGAGTGTGCTAACATTTTGGTCAGACAATATAACACACTCACACATAAACACAGAACACACAATTTTATGCAAATATTTTTCTGTGGTCTGCATATGTCATTTTCCCAAAAATCTATCTTCTCTTCATTGTTTATTTCTTGACAAACCTATTCCACTATCTAATATTTATCTTTGCCAGCACTTCTTTTCAATAAATACAGTTTGCTAGATTATAGCTAAATCTATACTTAAATACAAACTCTCTGGGACTCTCTCCAAACTCAGAGTTGGTGATTACAGTTAAGCAATGATATTGTCACTTGCTTTTTCCTTCCTAAAAATTTATCATCTGTTTAGGTCACTGCCATTCAATGCTGTGAAATGTGATTTGAAATGCAGTTTTAAATGGGGCTTTCTAATTAGGCCATATGCACTTGTATTTTCTCAACCCTGTACCTAGGTTACCCTGGAGTTATATGCACTCAATTAAAGAGCATTCAATTTGAGATCTATATGCCTTTGAGTATGAATGGGTAAGTCTCAATGATTGCCTTTGATCCAACTGCTCATTCAGCTGAGGTGAATTAAGTTTTCTAGGGCACCAGGGTACCATTTAGTAAATTACCTCATCCAGCACACTAAATTTGCCTCACATGGGTGAACAGCTTACTTCCAGGGAATAATTTCAGTACCCCAGTTCTCCAATGGCTCAACCTCACTGATGCTAACGGGTGATTCATATGACATGGAATTTACCCACAGCCTCAGACAATAAGGCTAGACAAGGAGCTACTCTGTCTACTCCGCTTTAGAAAACATGTGCCAGTTCTTACAGGGTTAACGAGGGAACTGGCTTGTATGAATTTTTTTATAAATCAAGTAAAAAGGAAAGTGCCTCATTGTTCTTTAAGCTTTGAGAAGGTAAAATTTGGTGATAAATTCTCCATTGGATAGCCTCTTAAAAGTACCAAAAAGACATATATTTTTTTTTTAACTATTAACAAAACAACATGCACAGAGGCTTATTTAAATAGCAATAAAATTGAATGTAATACTATGAAAGCAGTAATTTAAAAAAAAAATAGTTTTATTTACAAATATAAATGTTCTTTTCATGTTAACTCAGTTCTGTTCTTCTCTTAGATATTAAAATTCCAACCATTTACTGGTTTCTCTTTTGAAAACTAATATCCAGCACATAAAATAGTTTTTGTGATGCCATAATTTGTTAAATAATGTTTTGAAAGTGGCTGGGTGCCCAAAGAGTCCATGCAGAAATAAAATGCATTCAAACTGTTTCCAAATGTTTTCCTCTCCACATATATCAAGTCAGAAGCTGCCATTTCACCCACTATGCCACTATATCCAAGAAGCTATAATCATTCACCAATCCTAGCAGAATATTTTAGAAATCTACCCAAATTTACATCCAAGCCAATATTTAAAATGTAATAAAAAGCCTGGTATGTTAAGTGAACCAGTAATGTAATGATAGGAGAATCTGAAATTGTCTTGGAACGAGGCCTGAAGAATACATTAATAGGGACATTTTCAACAGTGAACAACACCTGCTAGCTCTCTTTTTCTCATTTTTTCTCTTTATAAAATCCATGAATCTCCTTCAACAGTATTCTTCTGGAACAGGATGTACTTGAATCCTCATTATGAACTCAGTCTAATGACCTGTCAAGGATAGCCTAATGGTAAACAGAGTTGAAAATGGTAGCACAGCAGGGGGTGGGAAAGACGGTGAATGGAGATATTGTTTCAGGCAGTCTTGACATGCCCAATGCATGTGGCTTCAGAGTAAAGATATCACACTTTTTGGAGCCTTTTCCAGTTTTTCCTTTACTATCAGGAATGAATGGTACCTCAGATTATACCTAAAATTAAATTAATATACTTCTAATAGGCATAAGGCTTAGGAAAAGGAAGAGCCTCAATAAACATTAAAAGATAAATTAATAATTCAATTTTATAACATCTAACTGTTTTCAGGAGCTCTGGTGGCATAATACCTAAGGCATTTGACTGCTACCCAGAAGACTGGTGGTTCAAACCCACCAGCCACTCCTCAGAAGGAAGACTGGGCCATCTGCTTCTATAGTGATACCACCTCAGAAACCCAAGGAGGGTTCACTATGAGTCAGATCCTACTTGACAGTCATGAGGTTTTTTTTTTTTTTTTAACTCTTTTCAAGTCTATTTGATCTTTTAGGCTTGAAAACATAAGCCATATGGCCTTATTTGATCACAAGGTCAAATAAGAACTTACTTGAATATTACAAATTTATTTGAAGGTAGAACCCAGCATGCTGTTACTTTTCTCCAAGTCATAGTTGACATGGAATCTGCTGACTGGAATCTAGAAGAGTTAGACTCACTAAGGATGATTGCTCAGTCATACCCCCAACAGAGAATCATCTCTAGCTCAGTTCCTCACTGTTCTTGTGAGCTTAAATAAACAGTCAAATTGCTCTGCCCTCATCTCTCCCCTTGTCCCTGAAATAGATAAATGAGAGGAGACATGTACAAAACTGAAAGAAATAAAGGAGAGTATATGTGTGGACAAAGCAGCAGGATGGTAGAGTGGGAGAAAGGAAATTAAAAGCCAGGAACCCAGACAGAGAACCAGTTGGCTGCAGGGATCCAGGTGAGGAGAGGGAACTCAGGCACACCCAAAACAGCAGGGCAGGAGAACAGGAGACAGGGGATTCTAATGCCCAGAAATTCAGACAAAGGAGGAGTCAGCCGCAGGGACCTGGGTAAGGATGGTATGAGAGGTTTCCAACAGGGAGACAAACTTGTCTATCTGTTTGTCCTACCATGGTGACATGTTGATGTGAGTTTTGAGGCTTAGCCACTGGTGTTTCAAAACCAGCGAGATGCACATGGTGCACAGGTATCAGCCCAGCTTACAGACTGAGATAGACTAGGAAGAAGGAAGAGGCCATCCACTTCTCAAAGAATTGGCCAGGAAAAACCTTATGAATAGCAAAGAAATACTGTGATACATTACTGCACAATTTTATGAATAGTCTGGTTAGGTTAGAAGGCTCTCAAAATAGGACTGGGAAAGAGCTGCATCATCTGAGTAAACCCAGCCTTACTCATATGGATAAGGAAAAGCTTTCAAGACCTCCATTTGCTGATGTGGCACTACTCAAATTGAAGAGAAACAGCTACAGACATCCATTAATC
>NW_006921999.1:1149414-1161972 GCF_000298275.1 Orycteropus afer afer
GATGGGACCTAAGAACAACAACAATATATGTGTGGGAAAAAATACAGTAGTGGCTCAGTGGTAAATTTCTCACTTTCTGTGTGGAACACCCAAGTTCAGTTCTGGACCAAAGCAACACAAGCACAATCACCACCTGTCAGTTAGTGGAGGGTTGTGTTGCTATGATGTTGAGCAGGTTTCAGTGGAGCTTCCAGTCTAAGACAGAATAGGAAGAGAGACCTGACAACCTGCTTCCAAAAATCAACCAATGAATATCTTATGGATCACAATAATTATATCTACAAGTAATCATGGAGATAGCACAGGACCAGGCAACATTTCATTCATTATGCATAGGCTCACTATGACTCAGGGCCAACTCAGAGGCATGTAACCACAGCAACATGTGTGTGAAAGCCCCATGTCTGACTGTTGATGTCATTCAATGTCTGCCAACCCTTATCTGCAAATGAAAGAACATGTGCTCTAGTGAGGCTGGCCCTATATGTCATACATTTTTATTATTCTAATGACACTTTGGGTAACTTCCTAAACTAATTGCATAAATTTTGTGGTCTTCCTTAACAAATTGATATAAAAATCATCAATAACATCATCATTCATTAAGGAAGACATGAACGTGCTTTGTAATTCCTGTTTCTAAAACTTACCTTTGGCAATGACCTCAATATGCCACATACAGTGACAAATTCTGCTTGAAGTATAAAGATGAGAAACTTCTTCAAATAATTTATAGTTAGATATGTCACACACATAAATAACTAACACTACAACAAGGTAAAACATAAGTGTAATAGAGGAGAGAGGGAAAAGAGCAAAGAAAGTTGGGCGGTGAGCAAATTTTCTGTGCCAGGGATTATAAAGACATTATCTCATATAATTGGGTGTAGAGCACACTATTTTCCCACACATTACAAATATGGAAACTGAGGTCAGGGAGGTGAAGTGACTTCCATATGGTCATTCAATAAGAAAAACAGCAAAGTTTTGAAACCGGATCCCTTTGTCTCCTGCCCATGTGGTTTTCCCATTGCAGAACTGCTGCTTCCTGACAGAGCACAGATGAGAGCAAAGATAAAGCAGCTGAGACAAAATTGTACTCCTTTTAGAGGAGAGGGCATTTGAGTGGGACATTTAGAATAGATCAACAAAGATGGGACATACTTACTTTGTAGCAGGGAGGAGCAACACATGCAAAAAACAACTTACACATTAGTATATGTGAAGCAAAAAGTGAAAAAGGTTTAGTCTGAATTGTGAAAGGGTTTGAAGGCACTTTGTCTTAGGTTTGTACTCAGCAGTAGGAGGCTTTTAAATTTTAAAAAATTAGGAGTGACATGATCTTCCAAATGGAAGAATTTGAGCAAATGTCCACTTACATGTTTTTACTACGCATGCTTGCAAATAGGGGCACAGAAGGAGAGGTCCACACTCTTACTTTAAGTAAACAAGTTGCTGCTGTTGTTTTTAGTTGTCAGCAAGGAAGCTTGACTCACGGTCATCACATGTACAGTAGAAGAAAATGTTCCCCAGTCCTGCATCATCTTCGGGATCATTTCTATTCTCAAGTTCATTATTGCAGCCACTGTGTATTTTGAGTGCCTTCCAACCCAGGAGCCTCATTTGCCAGCATTATACTGGTCAATATTTTGTTGCAAATATTGGGTTTGCATTGGATAATTTTTGGAAGTAGATCACCAGGTCTTTTTTCCTAGTTGGTCTTAACCTCAAAGCTCCACTTAAACCTATCCACCATGGATGAAACTGACCCTGCTGGTATTTGAAATACTGGTGACCTAGCTTTCAGAATTGTAACAATATACAAGCCACCACAGTCCTACAAACGGGCAGATAGGTGGTAGAGCAAATAAGTAGCTACCTCAAAAAATGAAAGTGTGTTTTCCACCACCATCACTGCCATTATTGTGCTAACCTCATTCATCCATTTATTTATTATGAGGATGAGTATAAAGTTATTGAGGCCTTGATTTGCTGTTTTTGTCTGTTGACTGTTCTTATTGTCATGATCAATTGCATCCCTGGTTTATTTTCAAAACCAATCAAACTTTTAAAACAATAATTACTAAAGCAGAGTATCATGCCAACTAATCTACACCATACAGATGCCAAATAAGTACCATTCTGACTTGAAAAAGCTAACAAAACTTTGAAAGGACTTTAAATATTATGGCTTTAAATAAGGAATGCTCTTTGGTATGTATGACAAATATGTTTGCAGATGACACTACCAAAGGGGTCATAATTACTATCCATGAATGAAACTAAACCAAGAACATTCTCTTTCATACTTTGTGTAGGATAGAGCAATAATGTGGTGCCTGTGGCAGCAGAATACATGCTAGCAACAAATGCCCGCTCTGTTCTCTGGAAGCTTTGGAAAATTACAGATGCAGCTTATCCACTGGAAACTCGGTACAGCCTCATGACCACTTTATCAAGTGTGCTAAAGGTGCAAACCCCACTTTAACAATGTGACAGATATACCCACAGTTCATAAATATTAAATACATAGCACACTTGGGCTGCAGAGCTAAATAGATCTAGGTCCTATACATGCTGATAAACGCTGCTTAACAGCTCCTTAGGTGACTCCGTGGTTCCTGAGGTGTAAAAGCATTTTTTTTAAAGGACGTATAGTTTAAAACTCTGACCCCAGAAAGAAAAACCTAAGTAGAAATTAACCAACCAAGGCAGCCTGAGTGGTGGCTCAGTTGGGAAGATACGCTTTTCAAGTTCAGTTCATGTCTTCAGAACACTTCTTAGGTAAAAGGATTATTTTTAAAAGAATTTAATCTGTTCCTGGCTTCTAAACTAGACTCAGATGTACACTGGCTCTTCATAACCATTTAAAGTGGAAAGTCATAAATTTCATTGAACTTTAATAATTATGCACAAGCATTTTGAGGTTATTTATGTTATTATAGAGTATATATGTTTTTGAATCAAAGGCATTTGATTGTGTGGATCATGACAAATTATGGATAACATTGAGAAGAATGGGAATTCCCGAGCACTTGATTGTACTCATGAGGAATCTGTACCTTGACCAGGAGGCTTTCGTTCGAACAGAACAAGGGGACACTACATGGTTTAAAATCAAGAAGGGAGTGCATCAGGGTTGTATCCTTTCTCCACACTTATTCAATCTATATGCTGAGCAAATAATCTGAGAAGCTGGACTATATGAAGAAAAACGTGGTATCAGGATTGGAGGAAGAATCATTAACAACCTGAGATATGCAGACGATACAACTTTGCTTGCTGAGAGTGAGGATGACTTAAGGCACCTACTGATGAAGGTTGAAGAATACAGTCTGCAGTATGGATTACGTCTCAATATAAAGAAAACAAAAATCCTCACAACTGAACCAATGAGCAGCATCACAATAAATGGAGAGAAGATTGAGGTTGTCAAAGAATTCACGTTGCTTGGTTCTACAGTCGATGCCAACGGAAGCAGCAGTCAGGACATTAGACAACGTGTAGCATTGAGAAAGTCAACTGTGAAGGAACTATATCAAGTGCTGAGGAGCAAGGATGTCTACTTGAGGACTAAGGTGTGCCTGACACAAGCCATGATATTTCCAATTGCCTCGTATGCATGTGAGAGCTGGACAATGAATAAGGAAGACCGAAAAAGAGTTGATGCTTTTGAGTTGTGGGGCTGGCGAAAAATGCTGAAAGTACCATGGACTTCTAAAAGAACTAACAGATCTCTCCTGGACGAAGTGCAGCCAGAATGCTCCTTGGAAGCAAGAATGGCCAGACTTCGTCTCACTTATTTTGGTCATGTTGTCAGAAGGGACCATTCCCTGGAGAAGGATATTATGCTTGGTAAGGTGGAGGGTCGACGAAAGAGGGGGAGGCCTTCAACGAGATGGATTGACACGGTGGCTGCAATGATGGGCTCAAGTATAGCAGGGATTGTGGGGCTGGCACGAGATCAGGCAATGTTTCGTTCTGCTGTGCGTGGGGTCGCTATGAGTCGGAAATGACTCGGCGGCACTTAACAACATAACAAATGTTTTTGGAAGCTCTGACATTGAGAAAACTAGGTCTACTATTTATCCAGAAAAGCATAAAACTATTTTTGAACTATTCATATAAAGATGATTTTAATTCATTTCAACAAATGTTATATTGAGCTCCAACCACATGCAAACTTCTAGACCTGGAACTGTGCATGTAAAGTTGAATAAGATGTACATGTAAAGTTGAATAAGATTGCATGATTTATTCCTGTTCTTAAGGTCTCACATCCTAGTGGAGAAGACAAACATGTAAACCAAAAATTACCAGCTAGCAGGAGTCACCCAAGTTAGGTGTTTTATTTAATTTTTATAGTAAAATATTTTAATTCATAATCTTTAGTGGGAGTTTTTACACTTCAGTTCAGCTCAATGTCTTTGTCACCAACCCTAGGTGTTTTTTTATTGCTCCTATGGGTTCCTAAAGACATTTGATTTTACCACTGACTTAAAATCAAATAAATACTACACCTATTATGTGGTAGTTAAGATTCTATGTCAGCTCGGCTAGACCTGGTTTTGAGTGGCTGGGCAGCTGGATGTAGTTATTCCCCATAATGAGACTGGTAATCAACTCCATGGTGGAATCTATTGGAGCTGCTGAGTAGCTAGCTGCCTTAGGGATGCGGTCTGCTTCCAGTATATAAGGAGAAGTTTTGTTTTGTTTGTAAAAGAAAGAAAGAAATGGTGGACACTAGGTCCCCAGGTCTTTCTTTCTTTCTTTTTTTTTTAACGGGGCTTTGAGTGCAAATTTACAAGGCAGAATTTGTTTTACATTCAACAGTTCATGTACATTTGATTTCACTTCCCAATTATTATCCCCAACCCTAACCCACTCTCTTCCTCTCCTTTCCTTGTGACACCCCCCATTCCCTGTGCCCTTCTTAGTTATGCACTCCTACATGTCCAGCTTTCCCTCCATGTGAATGGTGCCCTATGGCTGATTGCTATAAGGAGAAGTTTTGAGAAAGGTCTCTGCAGCTTTGTGACACGCTTGGACCCTGTGTGTAGCTGAGTCTTCATTTAACAGCCTGCTATGTTTCCTGCCAATCTTGGGACTCTCTTTGGACTCGAACTAGTGGCCTGCCAGGTTGTTTGGTAATATTGGGACTGTGCCATTTTATTTGTCATCTTTGGGCTTGATAGCCTCAGCAGCCAGCAGCTGCCTGAGTGAAGAGACACCTCCAGCTCCAGTGGGCTGGGAGCAGCAGGCAGAGCTGAAGCCCAAGGTTAGGGGCTTTCACCCAGGCCCTAGAGCTGGCACTTTGAACTCAGACTTCTAGCTTCCTAAACTTTAATAAGGGAGCCTTGGTGGCATAGTGTCTAAGGCATTTGACTGCTAACCAGAAGGCTGGTGGTTCAAACCTACCAGCCACACCTCAGAAGGAGGATTGCACAATCTACTTCCATAGTGATACTGCCTCAGAAACCCAAAGAGGGGTCTCTCTGAATCCCTGTTTAAGACCACCCACTTGTGAGTATTTTCTCTTAGAGGGCACTAGAGAACCAAAACAACCTATGATTGTGTTCTACCTCTAATAAAGTACCTTAGATTGTATAGTAGGAGCTCTGGTGGCATAGTGCCTAAAGCATTTGACTGCTAACTAGAAGGCTGGTGGTTCAAACCCACCAACCACTCCTCAGAAGGAAGATTGGACAATTTACTTCTGTAGAGATAGTACCTCAGAAAACCAAGGAGGGGTCATGATGAGTTAAAATTGACTCAACAGCAGTGAGTTTGGTTTGGGTTTTTAAATTGTACAGGGGCAAAAGGGAGGGAATAGTGAGTTCTCTCCAGGTATGTCACACATGTTTTTACAGAAAAGTGATTCTTTTCAAAGCTGGGATGGTCTTTCATGCCAAAGGACTCTCATGGTGTCATAGAGACGTGAACTTTTATATCAAATTTAGGAAATTATGGAGGTTAATATGGGGGAGAAGTATCTATCTCTCATTTATTGAACACTTGCTGTCAGCCACTAATAGGCACTTTCCATACAAACCAATATAGCTGATATATTTACTTTTAGTTCCCTTTATCAAATGAGGACACTGACTATCAGGCAGGGTAAACAACTTGTCCAATATTAGTCAGCTACTGAATGGTAGAGTCAGAATTTCAAGTCCTACCTGGCCTCAATCCTAGTTGTTGTTTTTATTATTAAACCAGGTGGATACATTAGCAGATTTCAAGCTTATTCAGGACACATTTTAGGTATTTTAAGATTCCAAGCCCATCTTAGTGTAAAAATAGGCATAGTCACTGGATATAGCCTCCATTTGGTGGAAAATAAAGGCTTAATTTAATGTAGCAAATGGGGTAAAAATAAAAGATGTAAGTAGACTGTTAGAGTTTAAGGGAAATTCTAGTTCAACTTCCTCTTTTACAGGTGAGGACACAGACATTTGCTATTAAAAAATTGAAGTTTGCTATTAAAAAAGTTAAAAAAATCATCTATCTTTAATATAATTTTGAAAGTATTTTCCTATGAAATCCTTTTCTTCCTTAGCTTCAAAATATTTTGTATAATACCAAAATCAGTTGTTCCCTTTATTGGTGTGATATTTTTTATGTGATTTAAAAATAATTTATAATTTTCAGCAAGCATAATTTTATCATATCTATATTGTATAAGTTCTACAAGTTTAAAAATAACACAAAGCTAAAATTACCTTTTTAAAAACGCTGAAGAAATAACTCATAAAAACCTAACGATGAAACTCCCCTTTTTGGATCAATACTTTTATTGTGACCTACTGAACAACAACAGGAGGAGAAATCTATAAAATTCATATCACAGTGACCTGGAGGATTAAAAGAAAAAAAAAACAGTCAAAAACAAAAGACTAATGGCCTCATGATCTTTAATTATATTTGGTGCTGAAGAGTCTGGATTAAGTTTAGCTAGAGGAAAATATTAATTTAATTTTAGGAAAATTTTCTATTTTAAAAGTTTAGAAAGTAGATAAAATTCTGTGATCGTATCTTTAACTTAGCTTATAGTTATTTTCTGAAAATGATGGCATCATATCAAAAATCATTTGATCTCCTAGTTTCTTATTAGAAATGTGTCATAGTGCCAGATTTTTTAAAAAAGTGCCTTAATAAATATTTATTGGATAAAAGAATAAGTGAATGAGTGAACTAATAGAGAAATGAATGAGTTACTCATGACGAATCTCTTTCGCGTTTTAAGCTAAACTAAAAAGTCTCAGATCCGCCGGATGCCTTAGAAAGTTGCTGTTGGCCTAGGAAGCAGTTGAGCAGCGTAGAGTCTTTCCTTAGATTCTAGTAAGATATTTGCATATTTCATTTTCCTTTGCTCATTCATTTATTCACTTAACTCACATTTATCGAGACTCTATTTTATGCATCTTCTGTTCAAGTTAGAGGATACCGCAGTGGGCTCCCCACTGACCCACCTCGTGCATCACGGTGCAACAATACAACTAACCTCCTGCTTTTCAAAAGTTTGCTTTATGCCACGTTGCTTTTCCTAAGGGCCTGTATTTGTACTTATTTTTAACGCGAAGAAATCCAAAGAGGATTTTTGCTTTTACAAAAATAGGCAGAAAACAAAAATAGCATTCAGCTTTTGTTTTGCAGTGTGCTGATAAAAAGGCAGCATGCATCCCGAGGAGAAGGAGAGAGAATGGTGTCCCTCAACTCTTTCCCCGTGAGCTATACTATGCATCTCAGCATCAAGCCACCATAACTAACTGTGCCTGCAGACACTATATGTTAGTGTTACTTTAGGTTTTGTTGTTGTTGTTGTTATGTGCCGTCGAGTCAAACCCGACTCATAGCGACCCCTCCTTGGGTTTCTGAGGCAGTATCACTACGGAAGTAGGATTGCCCAACCTTCCTTCCGAGGAGTGGCTGGTGGGTTTGAACCGCCAGCTGTCTGGTTAGCAGGCAAGTGTCTTAGCCGCTATGCTACCAGAGCTCCTCTTTAGGTTTTATGTATTAAATATATATATGTGTATATATGTATATATTATATTTTATATGTCTGTGTGTATATATATTATAAAGGAGTTCTGGTGGTGTAGGTGTTAAGGCATTTGGCTCCTAAATAAAAGCAGGAAGTTGAAACCTACCAGCTGAGGCAATCTACATCCATAAAGCCTTGGGAACCCTATGGGTCACTATGGGTCAAAATCAATTCAATGGCAGTGAGTTTGGGTTTATGTTGATTTGGTAGGTTATACCTACCTACCTACCTATACACAGCCTAAGAGTGCTCAAAAAATGTTTCCCATATAATTAATAGTAATTCTTTGCTTTACACCACTTCAGCTTATGAAAAGTTTCGTAAAAGCCCTCTACTTTCTGACACCAGGGAAAACGTGTAATCCATTCTTTACCAAAATCGGCAAAACAGTTAGGTCTTTCTCAGACTACCTATTATCAATTACTCACAACCAAGGTCTCTATGCAGTACAGGTGCATTTTTCCAATGCCTTACATGAAAATTGTGTTTTTCACTGTTGTTGGTCTTTTCTCTAACGAACCCTGGTAGTGTAGTAGTTAAAGCACTGCCTGCTATCCAAAAGATCCTGGTTCAAATCCACCAGCTGCTCTGCTGGGGAAAGATGTGGCAATCTGCCTCATAAAACATTATAGCTTTTGATACTCTATGAGGCAGTTTTATTCTGTCCTAGTGACTTGCTCGCAGTTAGAATAGACGTTATGGCAATGGGTTTTTAGGTTTGGGTCTTTTTCACTGGTGATGTAAGCTTCATCCAAGCAAACAAACAAACAAACAAACAAAAAACAAGCCCGCTATCATCAAGCCAGATTCCAACTCAGCAGTCCTATAAGGCAGAGTAGACCTGCGCTATAGGGTTTCCAAGGCTATGAATCTTTACCAGAGAAGCAGACTGCTGCATGTTTCCCCAGCTTAATAGTTGGTGGGTTCAAACCTCTGACCTTTTGGTTAGCAGCCGAATGATTTCACCATTGCACCACCAGAGCTCCTATACAAAACTTCATCCATCATCATACAAAACTAGAAACATTTGCTAAAACATAATGAGCTACTTCTTTTCTTCTTGTTGTAGTGGAGGATAGAAAGCATAATGCTATAAATTATTCAAACTAAGTACTTGGTCTTTATCCAAATATTATGTATCATATAACCACTAAATTCCAGCCCTACAGATACTATTTTTAGTATATACTTTATGAAAGAGCTTCAGCAAACACACAAAATCTTCAAAATGAAAGAACACCTAGATAATATCTTCCCAAGACACTTAATTCTCAATAGTCCTCAGAAATTTAGTCTAACTACAAATGTAACCATCTCCTTTTTGGCTCATTTAAAATACTGACATTTTCAAATTTTGTAATTCTCTGAAGTCTGAAGCTTTCAATAATTCTTTATTTTTAGAACATTTAAAAAAATCATTCTTTTCATAAACTGAACTATATATTATAATGTCTAAATTTAGACTTTACATAAGCCTGTAATAAACATTTAATTTTATTAAATGCTTTGTACCCAGAAAATTTTTCTCAGATGTGCACCTTCAACCCCTCCATCATTGCCCCCAACACCATTACCATGAATACCAACACTACTGCACCACTTTCACATTTAAACTGAAATATAACATAATATATGATTAATAACTAACGTTTTCAAAGAGAATGACAAGAAGCTCTTTACATGAAAATAGGTGGAATCCATTAATATAGCTGCTAAAGCTAGCTGCTACTTCAAATCAGTGGTCTTAATTCACTACCCAAAACCATCCAGGGTTGAGAACCACAGTGTCAATAACAACATGGACTTTTAGGATTATTGCCTGGGAAATTATTGCCTGAAAAGTTATTGCCTGGTAAAATGAAAGCACTGCTGTAATTGTTCAAGCTCTTGAAGTAAATTATTTATTTCATCCATACATAGATATTTTTTTCCCTTTTTTTATTGCTTTTCACATTTGCATGTTTTTTATTGTTTAAACAAGTACTCTCCAAGACACACAAATGTTTCAGCACACTCTCCAGGGGATATTATGAACATATTTTGTTTATAATTTATTTATATGAACTACTATGATATTAGGAGCTCTGGTAGTGTAGTGCCTAAGGCACTTGACTGCTAACCAGAAGGCCGGTGGTTCAAACCCATCAGCCACTCCTCAGAAGGAAGATGGGGCAATCTACTTCCGTAGTGATATTGCCTCGGAAACCAAGGTGTTGCCACGAGTTGGCTCCAACTCCACGGCACGTAACAACAACAACACTATGATATTATTGGGAGCTCTGGTGGCATAGTGCCTCGGATCCGACTCAACTGCAATAAGTTTGGTTTTTGGTTTTTGGATGATATTATTATTATATATAAATGTTCTACGTATTTATAAGGAGCTCTGGTGGTGTAGTGCCTAAGGCACTTGATTACTAACCAGAATGCTGATGGTTCAAACCCACCAGCCACTCCTCAGAAGGAAGGTTGGGCAATCTACTTCCGTAGTGATACTGACTGGGAAACCAAAGGGGGGGTCGCCATGACTCAGGGCCAACTCAATAGCAAATAACAACAACATATATTTATAAAACATACTTCAAGCTGGCAATCACAAGTCAAATAAAGCATAAATAGAAATCTATTATTTTTTGTGCTACCACCCAATAGACTACCTTTCATGCATGTTGCTGATACACCTCCCATCTCAATTTTGTAGAACACTGGTGTAAGGTAAGCTCATCACTGACCAAGGTATAGCAGAGGAGGATCAAACAGAGTAACCAGTAAATCAATCTTCCTGAACCATCTGAATCTGGGGTTATTGTTTGTGTGTGGCAAAGTGCCTAAGGCATTTGATGGCTAACAAGAAGACTGGCAGCTCAAACCCACCAGCCACTCCTCAGAAGGAAGACTGGGCAATCTACTTCCATAGAGATACCGTCTCAGAAACCCAATGAGGGGTCGCTATGAGTCATATTTGACTCCAGGGCAGTGAGTTTGGTTTTGGTTTCGCTTGTGTGTATTTTAAGTTTCCATTTCTAAAATGTCTGTAACTAAACCAATGTACCCAATGTCTCCACATAGATCAATATGGGTATTTGCAAAAATACAACCTAACAACCTCATACAATTTGATGGGAGCTCTGGTAGCGTAGTGCTTAAGGCTCTTGACTGCTAACCAGAAGGCTGGTGGTTCAAACCCACCAGTTGCTCCTCGGAAGGAAGGTTGGGCAATCTACTTCTGTAGTGATACCACCTCGGAAACCCAAGGAGGGGTCATTATGAGTCATATCTGACTCACTGGCACATAACAACAACAATACAATTTGAAGGAGTTATATTTCAAAAACCCACATTATAAAGCTATTGTCCTTTTTAATAAATGTTTTTGGCATCCAAAATTAAATTATTTATAAATAATCTTTAAGGAAGGAAATTTTTCCTGTTAGGGTTTTGTGCAGGTATGTGTGTGTAAAGGGGAAGTGTTCTGCATTATGAAATTTAATTAATTTTTATCTAAGTTTTCCACCTGAAGAGATATCTTTAAAAAACAAAGACACTTGGATTATTAAAAATAATATATTGCTTATATTTATGATCATTTACTCTCATGTAATGCAAGCAGCCCTTGATGTGGGGTCAATTATTATTTTCATTTTACAGATGAGGAAATTAAGGCACAAAAAATTTAAGGTCACGGGTATCTTTTTCACAAATTTTTAATGCTATCTAGTTTCCAAGGTAATGTTATTTCAAGGAGATCTCCGCAATGTCAAATTAAAAATGTAATTGTGTTTCATGGATTTTAAGTATTAAATGAATTATATTATAATTATTTGAAAACTGGTTATTTATAAACATTCTATAGGCCAGTTTACTTTCTGATAATGTGAGTAATCAGAACCGCCCATTAATTGTCCATGCCAGATGTCAGAATGCAAGCCATGTCAATATCTGCTTTTTTACACTATGATCTCATTATATAATTTATTAACAGCAACTATTCGTTAAAATTCTTTACTCTCATACAGTGTTTCTCAGTGGCACTACTAGCATTTTGAGAGGGAATTTTTTGTGTGTAAAGACTACAACACATACTGCAATGACCTCATCATCCCTGGCCACCACCCACTAAATATCAGTAATGTCCCTCCCCAATCATAATTTCCAGCGCTTTCTAAGGAGGAGGGTATCACCCAAGCTGAGAATCACTGTGCTAATGAAAGACAGATAAGTCACTGATGCCTGATTCTGATTCAAGGTTTCTACATATGCATCAGAATAGAACTGCATTCCATAGGGCTTTCAGTGCCTATTTTTCAGAAATAAATCCCCAAGCTTTTCTTGGGAGGTAACTCTGTGTTAAATCAAACTGCCAGCCTTTGGGCCACTGAGTAAGTTAACTGTTAGTACGATTAAACTTTCTCCATATTAATACAATATAATGCTGAGGTCTGGAGCTCTGGTAGCATAGTGGCTAAGACACTTGCCTGCTAACCAGACGGCTGGCGGTTCAAACCCACCAGCCA
>NW_006921999.1:1162132-1168321 GCF_000298275.1 Orycteropus afer afer
ACATTTTGACCTTGGAAAGGCTACAGAAAATACTTCTGTCATAGGTAAAATCTAACTTATATTAACAAATCCTTGGTCTACTGAATGTAGCTTAAAAGAAAATACTCAAGAAATTGACATTTCTCCTGCTAAAAATCATAGGCATTGTTTATTCTTTACTAACAATGTAACTTATTAATAAATTCCACAAATATTAAAAAAAAAAAACAAAACTCAGAGAGAGAAAGAGAAAGTAGTCTAGGCAATAGGGAAAACCAGACTGAAATTATTTCACCTCAAATCTTTAAAGGTTCATGAACTTAATTTCTTATGGATTAAGGGATAAGGGAATTATAACAAAGAAGAATTGCAATTTCTCCTGATTGAATGGTGAAAATTCAGAGCTATAGTGTTTCATAAATTTCTATTGACATGACTGACAGTAAGGAAAAAAATGACAAGGTGTTATCATCACATATTATGATATCCCAGCTGATTATGTATTCATGTACACCAGCTTCTCTGTTTTTTTTTTATTTTTTATTCTTTGCAGATATAAAAAATGACAGTTTTTAGTAAAAGATGCCACTGTAAATGAAAGACCTTTTTACAAATGATAAAGAAACATAACAAAGGCATTATGAATGATGCAGCAAGTTTAGAAAAATGAAACCTGCTATTAAATATGACAAGCTGTCACAACACAAAAGTAGTAATCAACATAATCATAGCAATAAAATAATATTTGTATTTAGTTTCTTTCAAGAAGTTAAAATAATGGTCATCATTTATAAGTTAAGTTTTGAATAGTTAGCAAAAACTCAGACATAAATCTCTGAATGTAAAACATATTGACTTTATTTAGAGTCACTTCTGCTTTTGTTTTTCTTCAAATTTCCTTTCAGATAATTTCACTGATAGTATGTTTTTCTTTCCTGTACATGACTATGTTATTATTTCTCTTTATGATTTAATATTCCTGAATCAGGCTTCCTATTATATATCTGTGATAAGTCCATAATCAGCTAAACCTGTGTTATTTTTCTCACTGCATGTAATATAATCTGATATTATTTGTAATATTTTTCCTGTTAAAACATCACCATTTCTTTAAATAAGAATGTCATACAAATATATAATTACTTCCACCTGGTATTCAGCAAAAGCACCTTCATTAGGAGTGCTTTCCCAGAGATGAAACATTGCAATGTGGAAAATGCTTTGTGTGGGAAACATTGCCCATGGGGGCATATTAACCTTGTATAAAATAATAAGTATCCCACGTACTAACAAAGGAGAAGCTATATTTGCTGTTTGTTCAAAATTACCTCAGAGCACTTTCAGGCTGAGCAGTTGGTATTTTGTCACACTTCTTAACGTTACAGGGACTCAGGTTTTGCTTGGCAGGACCATTTTAGTAGCACCCCTTAAAATCAGTAACAAAACCATCACATTTACCCACTTCTATAATTTCCTTTCTATGCTTTCTTTAATCCAATGCACAATGTATAACCCTTACTCATGAAAACATACATTGTAACTTTGCTCTTTCATAAAATATGTCTCTGAAGATTTAAGAAATGCTGGCTTTTCTTCAGTAACAACTTTCTCCATTCAAGCAGGATTCATAGAGTATGTCATATTTGGTCCCTTTAATCCTGGTCGAAGTTGAAAGAAGCCTCAAATTGTAACTGCTTTCTGGTGGAGAATTTGTCTCAAGCAACAGAGTGAAGTCTCTTCATAAATAAAGAGGGACTTGCTAAATCTGAGTATGGGAGGAGAGACCTCAGGCCGCAACACATGAAAACTGCTGAGCCTGAGTAGATAGAGCTCGAATGAGATGCAACCTTTAGTCATCAGTGTGACCTGCTTTATGGTATTACTGTGATTTAAACTTAGATATGACATATCAATTATCAGTACTGCCCATGCACTGATATTGCATGTGTATTAAATTTCCTTCTGAGTGATTTTAGTATCTTTCAGGTCATTGAGACATCAAATTGTAATGCTACTATTCCAAACTGCAGGGTTAGTTCATAATCAAAGAATAGCAGTCCTCCAAATAGAAATTGCTTCATTGTTTATTTCTATTCTCTAATGGGAAGATTGTGTCCCTAGAGTCTCCTAGTGATATGACATCACTTCCTCTCCCTAGACCTCAGTTTACTCTTCTGTAAAATAAGGGGTTTTGACTGGATCCTCTCACAAATCTGTTCCAGCTTACTTCTTTTATTTTGTGATACATTATGTATTTTTAAGGGTAAATTTCCAGGTAGTTTACTTTTTTAGAGGTTCACAGTAGCTTTCTTAAAAAGAAAAAAAGCGTATGGTCCTACCTTTGCAAACTCTCATGTCTTAATAGAAAAGAGTAACAAATTAAATATTATGTACATTGATTTTCTTATCACTGTTTCAAAATCATGTGTAATTACTATAATGTGTAAAAGCTTTCCTTATTTTAAGCACTAACATTGATACACCTATAGGCAAGTACTCCTTTCCGTGCAGAGTAGATCTCAGAGTCCTCTTGTGGCTACTTTCTGCATACCTACAACCCATGTGAATGTGAATTCTGCAAGTAGACATCAATGGTTGACGTTTATATCTACTTTGTTATTCTGCATTAGGACTTTCTGTTGTAAATGCAGGTTTAGAAGTTTTATCTTAGCCTTCTGCTGCTTCTAAACTCTCTTTAATTATAACTATTTAGGAGTAGCTTTCTTTTCAAGAAAATTTATTGATTTTAAAAATTTATGAATAAAAAGCATTTTGTTCATTTTGTTTTCATAGTTTCCTTGTGAGGTATGATGTCTGTTGATTTGAGGTTTTATTCCAACTAAATGATCGGCAACTTTTCCACAAAGAAGACTTTGATTAATGTTAATTTTTATCTCTTAAAAGGATCCTTCCCGACCATTGGGGTGGAAGCGTTCTGCCCCAGCTTCCTGAGGGCGGGGTTTTTAAATAGCATCCAGGCCCCGCATCCAGTGCCGAGGGGAGGATCCTTGCCCCCCAGGATTCCTGCTGGTAGGTATTCCAGGTGAAATTTATTGCCACCACGCACAGCTGTAGGATTTTGCTCACATATGATGGTCTCAAAATACAAATACGAATAGTTCTTAAAATATTGAAAAGAAAAGCAAGTGATCTTATTTTTAAATGCAGGACCGACATTTATGATACTTAATACTGTGACAGCAGCATAAAGGAAGAAGAACTTGATCATTGGATGCGTGTAAAGCTACCTTGTCTTCTGAGAGTTTTTACATAAGTAAGAAAGGAAGATTCAGATCCCAAATTTGAATTCAAGAATAAAACAAGGATGGATTTGAGCTCCCTTGACATTTAGATTTGTCCTGAAAAGAGAGGGAGGGGGAAAAAAAACTATTAAATGTTGTTGACAGAAAGAATAATTCCATATCTGGATGAGTTTATAGAGATTTAATTAAAGTTCCATTTTGCTGAAGAAAATACTTTGAAGAAAAGCCAGAAAGTAGCAAATCAGGCAGAAATTTTTAAGAAAGAAAATTAATGCATGGTTCTCCCTAAAAATACCAGTCTGACCAAAGCCATATTGATCAATGAGAGAAACAAAATAGAATATTTTGAATATTTCAAAATGTACTTTAAAGATGCTCTGGTGGTGCAGTGGTTGAAACATTCAGCTGCTAACCAAAAAGCTGGCAGTTCAAACCTGTCAGACGCTCCCCAGGAGAAAGATGAGAAATCTGTTTCTGCAAAGAATTACAGCCTTGGAAGCCCTCTGGGCTGTTCTACTCTGTCCTGTAGGTTTGCTATGAGTTGGAATCGACTTTAAGGCAATGGGTTCAAAGTTTAGTAAATCACTTTGTAGACTATCCATGATATTATTTTAATCACAAATTGTCTCTTCCTCTAACATTTATTATAATGTCCAGCTGCCTTGCTGCATTGTACTGAAGTATGCAAACTCACTTTGTACTTTATATTTGTCTTAGCAAAATAGAACTAAGAAATTGATTCTTGGAGAGGAGTAAAGATTAAAGAGGAATATAATGCTTAGCAAAGTACAACATAATTGATCACCGGCTTATATATCATCTGCAAACATAATATGCAGATAATCCAGGAGACAATTTGTTTTTATCATAATTAATAATAATGCTATGAGTTATGATAATGACACCAACGTATTCAGCATTCAGAAGGGATTGTCCAGCCACAAATTTAATGAGAACATTTGAAAAGACTGGAAAAAGAATTCAAACATGCACATTTCTTGCTTTTCTTGGCAAAATTATAGCAACAAAGCCTACGACTATTATACTGAAATTTTTCTTTTGCTTTTTAATTATCATGTCTACTTAATTAAAACAAACAGGCAAAAATACCTTGATGTCAATGCCTTTTATCACTGAAAAATCATTGATGTGAGTGGAGGCTGGTTGAACAACAATGCTGCTCATAGAGTAGAAGCCAACATTATGTGAATTTAAAAATTAGCACTTTTCAAACTAATGGGCATTATTGATACCTTTCTTCTCACTGGTAGCAGAATTGGTATTAATTACAATGGAATTTTGTTATTGTCCTTGTGGTTGCATAGGACTGGGAAAAATAAATTTTTAAAGGCTGTATGAACCAAGCTTTTAGAATTAACTACAAACATATCTAAAAAAAAAAAAAAAAAAAAAAACCTTCACACATGTAATTAATAACTCAGTAATTGTCATTGACAGTGCTCTGATGGTGTAGTCCTTAAAGCATTCAGCTGCTAACCACAAGGTTGACAGTTCAAACCCAACAGCTGCTCCACAGGAGAAAGATGAGTCAGTCTTCTTCCATAAAGATTTACAGCCTCGGGAACACTATGGAGTTGTTCTATTCTGTTGTATAGGGTCGATATGAGTTGGAATTGACTGGAAGGCAGTGGGTTGGATTAGGATTTTAGAATGTTTACTGAAAGGAGCTCTGGTAGTGCAGCGAGTGGTTGAAGCTGCTAATAAAAAGACCTTGGAAACCCTGTGGGGCACTGAAAAGGAGACAGACAAATGATTTGTAGTTTGATGGCTTAATCCTCAGCACTTAACAGCAAATCTTGGATTTTCTGGTAGAAATGACATTGTAAAATTTAGGAGTGACTTGAATTATTCAACTTCAGTGGTGAAAAATAAAAAATAACACTCGTCATTTAGCCACTGACAACGAAAGAAGCAAGGTGATCATTCTACAACACTAACACAAAATCAACTTTCCCGAGAGGGATCTAAAATAATGCTCTAGCACTCCTTTCTTCTAGGCTTGAAGCCCAATTTCTTCCAGCTTTCGTGGGAAAGAACACTCAGTTCTGTTTTCATGACTTACATACACATCAGGTGTAGAAAATTGCTTAATAAAAAATTTATAGCTCTAAACTTGTTATGTGCCCTCAAACTGAAATTAAGTCACTTTTCCTGACTTACATCACTCTGGTAAGTGATCCCTTCTCACCGTCTGTGGTATTTTCAGTAATGACTGCTACCATTTCAAAGGTAATTTTTATCCTCTGTCTCTCACCTATAGCTTATTTCCTAAGAATCTCCTTTATAATTTTGTATAAAGAGGAATGAAGCGGTAATTGTGAGAAGTTTGTAGTATGCTTCACATTCTTAAAAAGGAACTATATCTTGCCATCTAATAGCTGATGACCCTTCTGGTTTAGGGCATAACTTTGAGAACAGGAAGCATTTCCTCCCCTGGCTTATACTATAACATTTGGCTGTCACTTTGAACAGTTGGCTGGAAGTTGATGCCCACTGGGCAGCAGTTTTCTCTCTACCAATTGATTATTTGTCACAGAAATTTTAGAGTCCCATAAGACAATTGCTATGTCATTCAAGGAATTGCAGATCCTTTCTTAATGATTGTACTAAGTTAGTACCCAGCTCTATATTAAGGCTGGGACTTGAGGTAGGTGGGCCTGGGATTTGAGGGCTGCTTTTTGCTTAGGGGTGACAGTAGTTTAAGGCCAGGGACCAAAGTAGGTTGGCTGGGGTACGGGGTGCTTTTTGCTTGTGGGCAGTTCTACTTAAGGCCATTGTCTGAGGTAGGCAGGTGCAGAGAGGTTAGAACAAGGGAAATGAACTTGTCTGTCAGTTTGTCATCCTATGGTGGCTTATGTGTTGCTTTGAGGCTGGAGGCTATGCCACCGTGTTGCAAAATACCAGCAGGGTCACCTATGGTGGACAG
>NW_006921999.1:1170531-1176510 GCF_000298275.1 Orycteropus afer afer
AGAAGGGAGTGTGTCAAGGTTGTATCCTTTCACCATATTTATTCAGCTTGTATGCTGAGCAAATAATCCAAGAAATTGGATTATGTGAAGAAGAATGTGGCATCAGGATTGGAGGAAGAATCATTAACAGCCTGTGATACGGAGATGACACAACTTTGCTTGCTGAAAGTGAGAATGACTTGAAGTACTTACTGATGAAGATTAAAGACTACAGTATGCAGTATGGATTACACCTCAATATAAAGAAAACAAAATTCCTCACAACTGGTCCAATCAACAGTTTCACGATGGATGGAGAAAAGATTGAAGTTGTCAGGGATTTCATATTACTTGGTTCTACAATCAACACCAGTGCAAGCAGCAGTCAAGACATCAGAAGATGTATTGTGTTGGGCAAATGTGCTGCAAAGGACGTCTTTCAAGTGTTGAAGAGCAAGAATGTCTCCTTGAAGATTAAGGTGCACCTAATCCAAGCTGTGATATGTACAATCACCTCTTATGCATGTGAGAGCTGGATAATGAATAAGGAAGACCAAAGAAGAGATGATGCTTTTGAGTTGTGTTGTTGGAGAAGAATGGTAAGAGTACTTTTAGGTCTGCTAACAAATATGTCCTAGAAGAAGTGCAGCCGGAATGCTTCTTGGAAGCAAAAATGGCCACACTTTGTCTCACCTACTTTGTTCATGCTGTCAGAAGGAACCATTCCCTGGAGAAGGATATCATGCTTGGTAAATCAGAAGGTCAATGAAGAAGGCAAAGGCCTCCTACAAGATGGATAGACACAGTGGCTGCAATGATGAGCTCAGGTATAGCGAGGATCATGAGGTTGGCACAAGACCTGGCAGAGTTTCATTCACTGTGCATAGGGTCTCTATGAGTCAAAGATGACTTGACGGTACCTAACAACAACAACAACAATTTAGTACCCAGTTATTTATCTTAACCACATTTAAATGGAATATGACTGTGTCTTGTGTAAAATAGTTTCTTTGCATTCATATCCAACAACGCTATAAAGAAAATATTTTTATAGTACTTAATTTTACACCAACTGCAGTAAGGCAGTCATGGAACCCTGAGACTCAGAAAGTAGACAAGCTGCTGCTAGTATTTATGTAACAATTCTCAGTTGTCTATAAGTTTCTCATTTCTAGAATGATCATAATGAAATTGTTGTTATTCTTAGTTCCAGACTGATAGAAGTGCCAAGAATTAAGTGGCTGAAAGTTGAATAGCAAATATATCAAGGTATTTAATTCAATACCTTTCATATAGTAGGCACTCAATGAAGAAAGGAAATCAATGAAGTAAGGAAAGTAGAAGGAACAAAATGAAAAAATAAGGAAAGAAGAGAAAAGAGAAGAAGATAGGAAAGGAGAGAAAAAATTACAATGACATCATTGAAATTGCAGGTTTTAAACCAAAGTATCTCCCTTGTATTCTTCCCTATTAAAACCAAATTCTACCTCCTTGATAAAAAGTTTACTCTCTTTGCCCCATCCAATTTTGTTTTGTTTTCTAATTTAATCCTGTGGTCAAACAGTATTTGAAAGTGGGATAGAGCATTGTTGTATTCCATAGAACATTGATTATATATCAAGTCTGAGACTGGTTCCTTACCTTATGACAAACTCTACCTCTAGCCAAATTCTTTGTACTTTTGATAATTTCATATGCTCACCATAGACAAATAAAATCAAGCAGCAAGACTAATAAAAAGAAATAAAGTTATGCAATAATAATGATGGAGTAAGTATGAACGTTTCATTGGGTCAGCTTTCCCTGTCACTTAACAGCAATAACTATCTGATATCATGTGATATGTTAGATTTGCATATGAATAGAATATTAAAACATGTATTTAAAATTATAATTATTTAAAAATATAAAGGCATTTTCATTAACTGATAATTACTCAGAAAATCATATTTTAGGACCAAGTGTGTTCGGATCAATAAAACCTTAGCTACATATTTATTGTGGGAGCTTGCATATTTTTATTAATAAACTTTTTCCAAATGGGAAAGAAATAACAATATTAAACATTATTTTGAATTATATACTTAGCAATTGCAAGTCTGCTTGTTCAGTCCCTACATGTCCATATTTTTCCTACAATTTGTTGTTTCTTTATCCTGTGCAAAGAGTTTTGGATGAGCATTCTACTCAAATACCCAAATCTTTCTATATCTTCATTACTGTCTTTTGACAACCCCAACCCATGTTAAGAAATTAATCAAAATCATTTTCTATAAACCAAAACTTCATAATTTTCTATAAACCAATAACACATCCAACTACCTTATTTCTATAGCAAAGTACTTACAGTCCAGAGCTAATAGTAAAATGTCTTCAGTTTATTAACAATGATTATCAATATTACCCTTTCCATATTTCATGTGGAATCAGAGGAAGTATTTCATGCACTATTATCCAGCCAAAATATATGTATGTGTATTCCTTTTTATTCAGAAACATATGGTTTTGATTTTAGAAATGAGCTAGGAATGATAAATTAGGTTGAAGTTGCAGAAAACCTAAGATCTAGTGAATATAATATTAACAGGTTTTGAGGTATATTGACTTCAGAAAAGCAGTAATGTAAATATATAAGACTAGGTGGAAAACATTGAAGGAATATACAAGTAGTATATGGAACTCTATATGCCAAGCGAAATAAACAGTATATAACTTAAAAAATATATATAATCAAACTAGTTCAGAAAAGTCAATGGAGAACTGTTCCATTTCTTCATATTTTCAGATGTTCTAAATAAGTCCATAATTTTGTTAATAGATCTACAATTTGAGATTTCAGAGTAATCACTGATGACAAAATATTTTCTGTTGACTATATTTCTTCCAATGATGAATACTCTTTGCATTTGTACTACATATAAAAATTTTCTTTACATTTTTTTAAACTTTTTATTGTGATTTGGGTGAAATTGTATGAAGCAGATTCATTTTACATTCAACAGTTCATGTATGTAATTTGTTTTGTGATACTGCTCACATTCCCTGCAGTGTAACTTCTCACCTCCCACTTCCTCTCTGGGGTTGCCTTTTCTCTGTGTCCTTCTTACCTGTGCATTCCTGCCTCCCTAATGTTCTCCCTGTGCAAATGCTGTCCTTCTGTTCTCCCACCGTTGATTGGTGTATGAGTGAGTGCATCACTCTGGTGTAAATGTTCAGCTCATAGGCCTGTCTGTCACTTGGCTGAGAGTTAAGCCATGAGAGAGAGAGAGTTCAATTCCAGGCCCAAAGGGTGGCCCGGGGCCATAGTCTCAGGGGTTTTACCAGTCTCTATCAGATCACTAAAGCTGTTCTTCTTTTTATGATTTTAAGTTTTGTTCCAATTTGCCTTATTTTATGTTTAACAAAATATTGTGATAATAAATATACATATTGGTAAGATACAGTGGGTTACTTTTTAAATGAGAAATCTTCAGGGGGAAGAGAAAGAGCAACTTTTCTTTAAAGAAAGTTGTTTTTAGGTGCTGTTGAGTTGAATCCTACTCATAATGACCCTGTGTACAGCAGAATGAAACTCTGCCCAGGGCTGTGCCATCCTCACAATCCTTGCTATGCTTGAGCTCATCGTTGCTGCCACTCTATCAGTACATCTTGTTTGGGGTATTTCCCTTTTTCACTGACCCTCCACTTTACCAGGCTTCATATCTTTTTCCAGAGATTGGTCCCTTCTGGAAACATAACCAAAGTAGGTGACACAAAGTCTAGCCATTCTCACTTCTAAGGAGCATTCCAGCTGTACTTCTTCCAGGACAGATTTGTTCATTCTCTGGCAGTCCATAGTATTTTCACAATTTATTGTCAACACCACAATTCAAAAGCATCAATTCTTCTACAGTGTTCCTTGCACATTGTCCAGATTTTACATGCATATGAGGTGATTAAAAATATTATGACTTGGGTTAGATGCACTTTAGTCTTCAAAGGGATATATTTGCTCTTCAGTCTTTAAAGAGGTCCCTTATGGCAGATTTGCCCAGTGCAATACAAGTCTGGGGAGCTCTGGTAGCATAGTGCCTAAGGCATTTGACTGCTAACCAGAAGGCTGGTGGTTCAAACCCACCAGCCACACCTCAGAAGGAAGGTTGGACAATCTACTTCCATAGTGATACCACCTTGGAAACCCAAGGAGGGGTCACTATGAGTCAGGTCTGACTCAACAGTAGTGTGTTTGGTTTTTGGTTTGGTTTATACAAGTCTGATTTGTTGACTGTTGTTTTCATGAGTGTGGATTGTTCCAAATAAAATGAAATCTTTGACAACCAAAATCTTTTCTCCATTTATCATGATGTTGCTTATTTGTCCAGTTATATTTTTGTTTTATGTTGAAGTGTAATCCATACTGAAGACTGTAGTCTTTGATCTTCATCAGTAAGTGTTTCAAGTCATCTTCACTTTTAGCTAGCAAGGTTGTGTCATCTGCATATCCCAGGTTGTTAATGATTCTTCCTCCAATCCTGATCCCATGCTCTTCTTTATATAGTCCAGCTTCTCGGATTATTTGCTCAACATACAGACTGAATGGGTATGGTGAAAGGATACAACCCTGATGTACATCTTTCCTAATTTTAAACCGTGTTCTGTTCAAATGATAGCCTCTTGGTCTATGTACAAGTTCTTCATGAGCACACTTAAGTGTTCTGGAATTCTCAGTCTTTGCAATATGTTATCCATAATTTGTTATGATCTACACAGTCAAATGCCTTGGCATAGTCAATAAAACACAGGTAAATATCTTTCTAGTATTCTTTGCTTTCAGCCAAGATCCATCTGACTTCAGCAGAGATATCCTTCATTCCTCATCCTGTTCTGAATCCAGCTTGCATTTCTGGAAGTCCCCTATCAATATTCTGCTGCAACCATTTTTTAATTATCTTCAACAAAATTTCACTTATGTCTGATATTAATTATATTGTTTGATAATTTCCACATTCTCTTTAAATAAAATTAACATGCATATTTTATACATGTTTGCCATTGAGAATGTTGCCAATTATACCTTTAATAAGGTGTGTTTATTTTTGAGGGTCAGGGCATGTGCATGTTTGTAAGTGTGTTTGTGTGCCTATGGGTACCAACTTAAGTCAAAAGCTAATTATAAAGTAAATAGGGAAAACTGCAACTACATTAAATACGCAAAGTAAAAAATCATAAATGATTCAAAGTGTAAACTATGGTGAAAAGAAAATTCTTCCCCTGGATTCTAACTCCTGGTTCCTTTACTTCCTGTCATTTATTTGATTTCTAGCTCTGACAGGCTTTACTCAATATACATCTGCACAGTTCTCCCTTGAGAACTTGTTTCTCTAAAGTTTGAGAAGCTGCAGCCTTCAGAAGGAAATTGTACAGAACTGCAACTATTAAAAAACTAGTATAGAGATGCTGAGGCAGGCCTGACTAGAAGACCAAAGATTATTGCTATTTCAGGACCAGGAGAGGCCTCCGGAAGAGAAAGCCACTGACAGAATAATGAACACAACACACCTAGCCAAAGGAAGCACAAGGAGGGTGCTACAAGTGATTGTATTTCCAATCATACAACTATAAACAGCCCAACGGCCCCTATAATTTTTTAAAGTATTTGCAACAATGTTAGTGCTAGGTTATAGGATTATTTTAAAACACTGGCGTAGGATATACTAATAACTTCTAACCAAACACAAGATGAGCTAATGTCATTACAGCAAGGTTGAATTTTGCCTGCTTAATCTATTATTAACAGTCACTGGGTTCCAAAGAGCATGTACATCATCTTTTGGATACTTGGCTTACTTGAGGAGAATTACATAAAATGTTAGAAAATGATTTAAAACTCAGGAAGACAACTTTAAGGTATTACTTGGAATAAGAAAAGTCAGAATGGGAACATATGGAAAATTAAAGGTATAATTCAAATATTCTAATATCATTCAGTTTATGAAAACTTTCATCTGTTCCAGAGTTTAT
>NW_006921999.1:1177415-1182871 GCF_000298275.1 Orycteropus afer afer
ATATACTTAAATTTATGTTTAATTGACATAAATGAGCACTACCATTTTTATGTTAGGCTGACAGAGCATTTAAAAAGAAAAATCAGAGCTGCAGGATGCATTTGTTATAATGCTCCTAAACATTTACAAAGAGAGAATTCTATTTGTTTCTTCCTTCCATAAAACATGAAAAATCTTATAAAGAGCTTTTATGTAAGTAATCTCCAGATTAGTCCTTTCTACTTCACTATTTTCAGATTCTTTATTTAGTTTTAGCATTTGTCCTTAGCTATGCCTTCTTATTAGCATAAATGCTTCTTTTATCCAATATCACTTTAGTAAGTTTGAATATTTAAAATCTACATCTTATATTTAATGACTGCTTAAATTCTCAATTAAGAACATGTCTACCCTTTAGAGATTTTTCATGTTTTATTGTTACAAATTGAGCCATTTATTTGTAACTATCACCACTTTCAAGTCACCCAAGAATCATTTCCTTCTCACAAAAAGAAAAAATTCTGAAAAATCCGTCACAGATTGGTAAATTATCTGAGTCTTCATGTCAATATAATTTTAGTGTCGAGATTGTTTTGTTGATGTGTTTTCACTTTAATTGAAAACATGATAAGAAACTGTGTTGCAGAAAAAGCCCTTTTTCATCCTAGGAGAACAATCTTGATGGTCCCAGAACAGCATGAGTGCTGGCAGGAGCTGCTGGGCCCCTGAAGAACATAAGGACTGTGGCGATGAGCCAGTGCTGTTGTAAAACATACCTCAGCATTCATTCCTTTGCATTGTAGGACAAAGCACAGTGGCAGCTGTCCTGTGGCACAATATTGGTTTTTCATAGTTCTGTGCACAGAGGTCCTGCAGAGAGTGTATGTAGCAAAATTGAACATTTAAAACAAAATAAACAGCTTGTAAGAGTCCTAGGAGAGATTCAGAAATAAGTAGTAACTTGCATGGAGGTAAAAAAAAAAAAAAAAAAAAATTGTTTTAAAAATAACATGGATGATTCATCGAACAAAGGTTTTCTCCATTAAAATTCTACTGCAAATAGTTGGTGTAGTTTAGGATGTAGTAAATATATGATGTCTAAAGGGTTTTTTTATTTTTTAAATTTTTGTTAATATTCTTGAGATAGTAAATGATACAGTAGACCAAAATGCTGAATATTTCATCACTTACATAATAATAAGACACTTTTGGGGCCAGAGGTAAAGCACAGCATGTGAAACACTATTGAAAAAATATAAAGCTTTCTACCAAAATCTTGGGAACCTTCTCTCAAAACATTCACGATGGGTTCATGGTTTTCCAAGTGTCTTCTAAAGAAGTTGTGCTTAAAGCTTTTAACATTCCTACTCTTAAATGTTCTCATGCATACCTCTAACACCTTAAATTGCCAAACTCTTGTCCTGTTAATCCTTATATGAAAAGATTACAATAATTAAATATAACTTGATTCTCAAATAAGCTTATTATCATAAAATGATGTTGGGGGGAGCGGGACAAAATATAATGGTTTTCCAGTAGTAGGTTTTCCAAAATCTAAAAGAGTTTCCTTAACAAGTAGTTCCTGTTTGTATAGAATATAATAAGACTTTATGGTGCTTTAAAAGCCTTGCACATCTCAAGGATAAAACAGCTTTGGGAGCAAAACCCAATCCAAAATGACTTTCCAACATACGTTTCTAAGACAAGATAAAAAGATTTAGGGTACTCCTTTATTTTTTTCCAAATTACTAATGGAGACCAAACTATATATTCTGTGGTATAATAGGATGCTAAAACATTCAGATTATGTAGCCACATTACCAAACTTCAAACCCTAGCTCTGCTAATTACTCATTGTGTGTCTTTTGGAAAGTTGCTTAAACCCTCAGTGGTCATATTTTTATTTGTTAAATTGTGCAACTAATTGACCTCACCACAAGAGCTGTTGTGAAAATTAAATGAGTTAACACATGTAAAGCACATAGAACAGTTCAAGGCATGTGGAAGAACTTAGAAAAAGTTTTTTATTATTATTATTACATGTGTCCTGATTTCAATGCACTATCTTTCTAAAAGTTATCTACACAAAAGTTTTTGTTTTTGTTTTTGTTTTTTTACATAAACAAACAAAGGACAAAAGCAGCAAATAATTGCATATTGAATATTTGGTTTAAATTGGTTTTGAATTTCAAGACATGAGAATTTTCTTCTGTGTTTTGTTCTGTGGTACCTAATAGTAACTAAACTATTGATTACTATATAATCAACTATTTCTTTTGTAATAGTTGGAAGTTAATAGTCATAAATCAAATTACTTCAAAATCTATACTTTCAGTTTGATTATTATATTTCTATCATTACATTTCTCTTCTAAATTTTGGAGAAATGAAACTTAAAATGCATTAAAATTTTGCAATATGGTTAGTATCTTAATGTGAAAGCAAGATTAACATCAGGCATCTTTGGCACAAACTTTCATTGTTGATAAGACATTGAGTTAAGGAGAAATCTCTTCACAATACGATAATTTCCATTAGAAAGAAAGGCATTGGTGGGTATTATCAAAGTCTATTTGTTGACAGTACACCACTGTTTACTGGAATCGGCAGGAAAATGTTTCACTTCTTTATACTTACACGATTCATCTACTCTAAAGCAAATCTAGGTTAAGAAATGCTACTGTTTTTATAAATGAAGATCATAAACACACATATATTTATATTTTGAATTATGCACTCTCATCTTTTGTTAGTCTAATTTCTACTCATCTGTTTTGTTGTTGTTGTTGTTGTTGTTATGTGCTGTCGAGTTGGCTCCAACTCATAGTGACTCCTCCTTGGGTTTCTGTGGCAGTATCACTATGGAAGTAGATTGCCTCATCTTCCTTCCAAGGAGTGGCTGGTGGGTTTGAACTGCCAGCCTTCTGGTTAGCAGTCAAGTGCCTTAGGCACTATGCTACCAGAGCTCCTATTAGTCGATAAATATTTTATTCTTTACCATTTCTCCAAGAGTATTTTTTGTTATCTCTAAATTTAAAAAGAAAAATAAAGTGAAAAATAGAAACTAAAGAAACATAACTCTGTAGACTCAAAGTTTTAAATAATTCTAAAGCTGAAATCAACAATTCCAGCTTAATCATAAGACATGTTGTTACAGGTACAAACCTGTAAACAGAACACAGAAGCACAACATAGCTGGTTAGATGGAACAAGAATTAAATTCTCACAAAGCTTTTCCTAAGAAATTATAATTACAGTATGTTAAATTAAGCAAATACCCATTTTGATTATCTTATTCTTCTCTGGGAGGAACCAACTTGTTAATTACAGTAAGTTCAAACTTTTCCATTTCATGTATATAAATTCAAGTGGCCTTTGACACCATCAAGAGAACTCTTAAATATACTGACCTTAGTCCTTTTCAGAAATGAATTCTCTTAACTCTGCAAACCCCTTCTCAGTTTAGGACTAAACATCTAGTCAGTTAGGTAAAATAAAACAATCAGCATTCATCCATTCACTCATTAAACTGTTATTGGGCTGTTCAGTATTTAATATTAGGCACTATTCTATGTTTTAAACACAATATCCCATTTACTCTTACAAACACTTTATGCAGGAGGTGTTGTTGTTATCCTAAATTTTCAAATGAAGTAATGAGGCAATAAAATGATAAGTGACTTATGAAAGGTCACTTGTTCAAAGTGAAAAAAATCTTCAGTATCAGGCTGTTTGACTCTAATTCCACAACTTCTAACTACACTGTGCTGGCCACATGAAGCATAGGATGACTAACCATCATGATTTACCTGGGACAAGAGAATTTCAGTGCTAAAACTAGGAATTCACTCCCTCATATCAAATGTGTAATTTACAGTCATTTTAATTTTTACTTTACCATAAGAGATTAAAAGAATTTTCATGACAATACCTGTGATAGTTAAGGTTGTGTGCCAACTTGACTGAGCCATGATTCTCGGTAGTTTGACAGTTATGTAATGATATAATTTGTAATAACTATGCAATGATGTAATCATCCCCCATGATGTGATCTGATGTGTTCAGCCAATACGTTGTAAGGTGAGTTTCCTCAGGCATGTGGCCTGCATCCAATATATATATACATATATATATGGATGTTCTGGCAAAGCTTCCTTCCTTGATAGGGATTCTGTATTCAGCTCATCATCATCTGAACTCCATTTCTTGGAATTCATCAGCCTGCACAGACTGTGAGCTAGCAGCCTGCCATCTGACTTGCTGATCTTGGGTTTGTCAGCCCAAGCAGATATGTGAATCAGAAGAAGCCTCTAGCCTGGAACCTGACTTGGAACATGCCAGCTTCTGCAATTGTGTGAGCTATTTCCTTGTAATAATTCACTCTATCTCAAAGACAATATCCAACTACAATAAATCACAGATATAATACATTCTTAAACTGTTTTGCTACATAGTGGGCAAACCTAGTACAAGGGAAAAGTAGATTATTTTGCACAGAAGGGAAGAGAAGTAGATGTACAACAACTATTTTGCATGTCAACTATTGCCAGACCCTGTGCAAATTATATATTTCTCATCTAATCCTCTCAAAATTTTAAGGAATAAGTAATGTTATCTTCATATTCCACGTGCAATTATTGAGAGAACTAAAGTAACTTGCCCAAGGAGGTGAAGCTGTTAAGTAGCATAGCTGAAATTTGAATTCTGTTCTTTCTTCAAAACCACGTCTTCTATAATGCAAGTAATTTAGGATTAAAAGATCATTGGTTTTCCATTCTGTCACTTCGGTAACTCTTTCCTAGGTTTAGAATTATTTGTGGAGGACATTTTTAATGTAGTATTTTGTCTGGTGTTCTATTCAGAAAAATAATTAAGTACCTACTCTGTGCCTGGCTCTATGCTATATAGAGGACTTACAAAGGAAAATTAAGCACAAGGTTTGACAAAAATACATGAAGCCAAATTTGACAGAAAAGAAAGAAACAGACAATTCAACAATAAGAACTAGAATCTTCAATATCTCATGTTTAATAATGGGTAGAACAACTAGGCAGAAAATTAAGTAGTATATTTAAACAACATTATAAATCAACTAGATCTAACAGACATCTATACAGCACTCTACCCAATAATAGAATATACATTATTCTCTACCACATATGGAAAATCTCCATAATAAAACATATACTAGGGCATAAAACAAATCTTAATAAATTTAAAAGAATAGAAATACTACAAAGTATGTTCTATAACCACAATGAAATAAAGCCAGAAATCAATAACAGGAAAATCACATACAAACACACACACACACAAAAAAAAAACTCACAGCCGTCAAGTTGATTTCAATTCATAGCGACCCCTCCTTGGGTTTCCGAGGCGGTATCACTACAGAAGTAGATTGACCAACCTTCCTTCTGAGGAGTAGCTAGCGGGTTTGCACTGCCAGCCTTCTGGTTAGCAGTCAAATGCCTTAGG
>NW_006921999.1:1183790-1184933 GCF_000298275.1 Orycteropus afer afer
ACAAAAAGATATACTGAATTCACAATATCATGTTTTAATGTGACCTTGTTTAAAAATAAAATCTTCTTCTGAAGATGTTGCCAATTAAGTTAAGATCATGCTAGAGTAGAGTGCTCCTGGTCCCATCTGAGTATTCTTAAAAAAGAGACTAGACACAGAAACAAAGTCACATGTGGAGAGAATGGAAAGACATGCCCAGGACTACCAGAAATTGGAAGACACAAGAAACGATCTTTCCCTGAAGTGGACAGAGAGAGCGTGGCCATGCCAACACCCTGAGATTAGACTTCTAACCTCCAGACTATGAGACAGCTAATGTCTATTCTTTAAGGTCACTCACTTTATAGTATTTTGTTATTGCAGCCCTATGAACTTAAGAAATTTACCAAGTAAGATTTATCCCAAAGACATAAGTTTACTTTAACATTCTAAAATCAATTAGTATATGTTTTGGTTACCTAGTGCCACTCTAACAGAAATATACCACAAATGGAATAGCTTTAACAAACAGGAGTTTATTCTTTCACAGTTTGGAGGCTTTAAGTCTAAGTTCAAAGGGCCAGGCTTTAAGGGCTGGGTGAAAGCCCTTCAATGTTGGGCTTCAGCTCTGCCTCCTGCTCCTGGTCCACTGAAGTTAGAAGTTTTCTTCACTCAGACAGGTGTTGGCTGCTGAAGCTGACAAACCCAAGGTCAATAAGTACAAAAGCACAGTCCCAATGTTACCAAACAACATGACAGGCCAATAATTCAAATCCAGAAGTCTCAAAATTAGCAGTACATAGCAGGCTGCTGAACAATGACTTGGCTACATGCAGGGTTCAAGCATGCCATCAACTGGAGTTCTTCCTCAAAGCTGTGTCTTATATACTGGAAGCAGTCCACATCCCTACAGCAGCTACTCAGCTGCTCCAGTAGATTCCACCATGGAGTTAATTACCAATCTCACCAGGGGGAATAACTACATCCAGCTGCCCAGCCACTCAACCAGGCCCAGCCAAGTTGACATACAACTTTGACTACCACAGTATAATATATCATATCAATAGAATAAAAATATATATTGCCTGATCATCTCAATAGATGCAAGAAAGAAGTTGAAAATCCAACAATTTTCATGAGAAAACACTCAAAAAACTAGGACTG
>NW_006921999.1:1193473-1194134 GCF_000298275.1 Orycteropus afer afer
CCATTCAAACTATTCCAAAACATAGAAAAGGATGGACTCCTCCCAAATTCATTTTATGAAGCTAGCATAACCTTGATACCAAAACCAGGCAAAGGCATCATAAAAAGGAAAACTGCAGACCAATATCCATCATGAATATAAATGCAAAAATCTTCAACAAAATCCTAGCCAATAGACTTCAACAGCATCTCAAAATAAATAAATAATACATTATGACCAAGTGGGGTTCATATCAGGTATGCAAGGATGATTCGACATTAGAAAAACAATCAATGTCATCCACCAAATAAAGGAAACAAAGGAAATGAACCACATGATCATATCAATCTATGCAGAAAAGGCATTTGATAAAATCCAACACCCATTCCTGATTAAAACTCTCAGAAAAATAGGAATGTTGTTGTTGTTAGGTGTCGTCGAGTCATTTCCAACTCATAACGACCCTATCCACAACAGAATGAAACACCAACTGATCCTGCGCCAGCTCCATGATCCTTGCTATACTTGAGCCCATTGTCTCAGCCATCATGTCAATCTATCTCATTGAAGGCCTTTCCTCTTTCGTCGACCCTCCACCTTACCAAGCATGATATCCTTCTCCAGGGAACGGTCCCTTCCCTCAACATGACCAAAGTAGATAAGATGAAGTCTGGCCATTCTC
>NW_006921999.1:1194747-1196040 GCF_000298275.1 Orycteropus afer afer
CAGTGTACCCTAGCTTTGTTCAAACGACAGCCTCCTGTCAATGTGCAGTTTTCTTGTGAGGAGAATCAAGTGTTTGGGAATTCCCATTCTTCTTGATGTTATCCACAATTTGTCATGATCCACACAATCAAATGCCTTTTCATAGTCAATAAAACACAAGTAAACATCTTTCTGGTATTCTTTGCCTTGAGCCAAGATCCATAAGACAGCAGCTACAATATTCCTTGTTCCACGTTCTCTTCTGAATCTGGTTTGAACCTCTGGAAGTTATCTGTCAATATACTGATGCAACCATTTTTGAATTAGCTTCAGTAAGATCTAACTTGTGTGTGACATTAATGATAATTGTTCTATAATTTCCACAGTCTGTGGGATCCCCTTTCTTTGGAATGGGTATAAATATGGATCATTTCCAGTCAGTTGGCCAGGAAACTGTCTTCCAAATCTCTTGGTATAACCGAGTAAGTGCTTCCAGTGGGGTATCTGTTTATTGAAATATCTCAATGGGTATTCCGTCAATTCCTGGAGCCTTGTTCTTTGCCAATTCCTTCATTGCAGCTTGAATTTCTCCCTTCAATGCCATTGGTTCTAGATCATATGCCACCTCCTGAAATGTATGAAGATCGACCAGTTCTTTTTGGTACAGTGACTCTGTATTCCTTCCATCTTCTTTTGATGTTTCCTGCATCATTCAATATTTTGCCCATACAATATTTCAATATTGCAACCCAAGGCTGAAATTTTTTCATCAGTTCTTTCAGTTTGAGAAATGTTGAGTGTGTTCTTCCCTTTTGGTTTTCTAACTCCAAGTTTTTGCACATTTCATTATAGTAATTGGCTTTGTCTGCTCGAGCTGCACTTTGATATCTTTGGATCAGCTCTTTTACCTTGTAATTTCTTTCATTTGCTTTTGCTACTCTCCACTCAAGGGCAAGTTTCAGATTCTCTTCTGTCATCCATTTTGGTCTTCTCTTCTTTTCTTGTCTTTTTAGTGACCTCTTGCTTTCTTCATGGATGATGTTCTTGAAGTCATCCCACAATTCTTCTGGTTTTCGGTCATTGGTCTTCAATGCATCAAATCTATTGTTTAGATGCTCTCTAAATTCAGGAGGGATATATTCAAAATCATATTTTGGCTCTTGGACTTGCTTTAATTGTCTTTAACTTCAAGTTGAACTTGCATATGAACACTTGATGGTGTGTTCCACAATCATCTCCTGGCCTGGTTTTGGCTGAAGATATTGAGCTTTTCTATCACCTCTTGCCACAGATGTAGTCAATCTGATTCCTGTG
>NW_006921999.1:1196232-1198193 GCF_000298275.1 Orycteropus afer afer
AGCCAAATTTTCCAACTACTGGTTATTCTTTTTTGCTTCTAACTTTTGCATTCCAGTCACCAGTGATAATTAACATATCCTGATTGGATGTTTGGTCAATTTCAGAGTACAGAAGTTGATAAAAACAATTCTTCAATTTCCTCATCTTTGGCTTTGGTGGTTGATGCATAAATTTGAATAATAGTTGTATTAAGTGGTCTTCCTTGTAGGCATATGGATATTATCCTATCACTGACAGCATTGTACTTCAGAACAGATCCTGAAACATCTTTTGTGATGATGAATGCCACACCATTCCTCTTCAAATTGTCACTGCCAGCATAGTAGACCATATAGTTGTCTGATTCAAAATGGCCAAAACCAGTCCATTTCAGCTCACTAATGCTTAGGATAGCAATCTTTATGTGTTCCATTTCATTTTTGACAACTTCCAATTTTCCTAGCTTCATACTTCATACATTCCATGTTCTGATGATTAATGGACGTTTGCAGCTGTTTCTCCTCAATTTGAGCTTTGTCACATCTGCAAATGGAGGTCTTGAAAACTTTACCTTATCCATAGCAGTAAGGCTGGATTTACTCTGATGTTGCAACTCTTTCCCAGTCCTATTTTGAGAGCCATCTAACCTAAGTGACTCATCCTCCTCCTCTGTATTGGATAGTGTTTCCGGACTATTCATAAAGTTGTGTAGTAATGTATCAGACAGTGTTTCTCTGCTATTCACAAGGTTTTTCCTGGCCAATTCTTTGAGAAGTGGATGGCCTCCTCCTTCTTCCTAGTCTGTCTCAGTCTGCAAGCCCTGCTGAGATCTGTGTACCATATTCACACCCCGCTGGGTTTGAAACACTGGAGGCACAGCCTCATCACTCACAGCAACATGTCACCACAGTAGGACAAACCAACAGACAAGTTTGTCTCCCTTAGCTGTTCAAAACCTCTCCAACCTCCCCTTATCTGGATCCCTACTGCTGCCTCCTCCCTTTGTCCTGTCCCCCTGTCCTTTTTCCTCTCTTTTCCTCTACTTTCCCACCTTGCAGCTCATGGGGTATGGCCTGAGTTCCCTCCCCTCACCTGGATCCCTGAGGATACCTCTTTGCAGGGACATTCCTCAACAAAATAAAGGGCATATATGCAAAACCAACAGCCAACATTATTTTCAAAGGAGAGAGACTGAAACCATTCCCCCTGCAAACAGGAACTAGACAAGGATGCCCACTGTTTTGTTTACCTAGTGCCACTCTGACAGGAATATATCACAAATGGGATGGTCTTAACAAACAGAAGTTTATTCTCTTACAGTTTGGAGGCTTTAAGTCTGAGTGCAAGGCTCTAGGGGCTGTCTGAAAGCCCCTTGACCTTGGCTTCAGCTCTGCCTCTTGCTCCTGACCCACTGAAGCTAGAGGCATCTCCTCACTTAGGTAACTACTGGCTGCTGAGGCTAACAAACCCAAGGGTGATAAAGAAAATAGCACAGTTCCAATGTTGCCAAACCACACTGCAGGCCATTAATTCAAGGTCAATGTAAGTCCCAAGGCCAGCAGAGCATGGTAGGCTGCTGAAAAATGACACAGCTGCATGCATGGTCCAAGCGTGCCATAAGCTAGAGAACATTCCCCAAGGCTTCTGCTTATATACAGGAAGCAGACCACATTCCCTAAGACAGCCACTTAGCTGCTCACAGTAGATTCCATCATGGAGTTGATTACCAGGCTTGTCATGGGGATAACTACATACAGCTGCCCAGCGATTCAACCAGGCCCAGCCTGGTAGCTGACACACATACTCAACTACCACACCCACTATCACCACTTCTATTCAGCATTGTATTGGAAGTCCTCGCCAGGGCAATAAGGCAAGAAAGAGAAATCAAAGGCATCCAAATTGGTAAGGAAGAAGTCAAACTATCCCTATTTGCTGATGATATGATCCTATACCTAGAAAACCCAAGAGACTCAGGAAA
>NW_006921999.1:1199538-1200518 GCF_000298275.1 Orycteropus afer afer
ATTCCATTACTAGGTATATATCCTAAAGAATTGAGAGCCAGGACAAAACAGATATATGCACACCCATGTTCATTGCAGCACTTTTTACAATTGCAAAAAGATGGAAACAACCTAAGTACCAATCAGCAGAAGAATGGATAACCAAACTGTGGTACATACACACAATGGAATACTATGCAACCCTAAAGAGTAACGTAGAATCAGCAAAACACCCCATAACGTGGATGAAATTGGAGGACATTATGCTGAGTGAAATAAGTCAATTGCAGAAGGACAAATATTGTATTAGTCCATTACTGTAAAAAGTCAAGGAAAGGTTTCTATAAGGAAGGAAATTTTCTTTGTTGGTTACCAGAGGTGGGAGGGGAGGGGAGGGAACACTGTTATATAGGTAGAGACAAATATTGACTTGGGTGAAGAGAAGGGCAATGTACCAAATGTGAGTTATCAACACGGTGGCATTGAGAAAGAAGAAGATATAGAGAGATGCATGGGAGGTACAGATAACATACATGAACACTTGTGCATATGCAATACTGTGTTGTCAGTGAAGTCAAGCATTGATCTACAGGTGGATAGATGGGTAGACAGGCTGAACTATTAGGTATGTCTATACAGGGGAGAGGGTCCCCATGACCATGCATAGGGTTGGAAGACAATGTTTCTACAAGTGTATTTGTATGTTCTATAAGAGTGTCCAGGTATATAATAGATCTGACAAGGGATAAGGTTGTAGTCACTTCTTGGCCACAGCCAGCTACCCAGAGGGAGCAAATAGTTGGACCTGTAGGCTCGGGACCACAGTCGCAGGGGACATCAAGCTTGTTCTGGTTACCTGGTGACCCTCTGGCAGGAATATACCACAAATGGAATGGTCTTAACAAGCAGGAGATTATTCTTACAATTTGGAGGTTTTAAGTCCAAGTTCAAAGTGCCAGGCTCTACGGGCTGTGTAAAAGCCCCTCAACCTTGGTGTCCAG
>NW_006921999.1:1201998-1241850 GCF_000298275.1 Orycteropus afer afer
CGTCGAGTCGGACCCGACTCATAGCGACCCCTCCTTGGGTTTCTGAGGCAGTATCACTACGGAAGTAGATTGCCCAACCTTCCTTGCGAGGAGCAGCCAGTGGGTTTGAACCGCCAGCCTTGTGGTTAGCAGTCAAATGCCTTAGGCAGTATGCTACCACAGCTCCTAATAAATGGATAAACAGCTCATTTTAATGGATCAGAATAATTAACATGATTAAAATGGCATTATTCTCGAAATTGCTCTACAGATCCAATGTAATCACTATAAGAATCCCAGATGACTTCTTGAAAAGCTAATTCTAAAATTCATACAAAATTGCAAGGGACCTAGGATAACCAAAGCAATCCTGAAAAAGAAGAATAAGGTAGGAGAGCATACCTTACCCAATTTCAGATCTTACAACAATAATCAACACACTGTGGAACTGGCACAAGGATAGACATGTAGATCAAAGAAATAGAGTTCAGAAATAAATCCATATATCTATGTTCAACGGTTTTTGTGTAATGACACCAAGAACACCCAATAGGGAAAGAATTGCCTCTCAACAAATGGTGCTGGGACAACTGGATAGTCACATTCAAAAGAATAAAATTGGATCTTTACTTCATACCATATACAAAATTTAACTCAAAATTACATAAATATAAGAAGAAAAACTGTAAAACACTTAGAAAGAAACAGGAGTAAATTTTCATTACTTTGGATTTGGTGAAACATTTTTAGATAGGACACCCAAAAGCATGAAGAACAGAAGAAAAATTGGATTGATTGGGCTTTGTCAAAGTGAAAACTTTTGTGCTTCAAATGACACTATCAAGAGGTGGGAAACAACCTACAAAATGGAAGAAAAATACTTGAAAATCATGTATCTGATACGGGCTTACAAGAACTCTTGCAACTCAATAATAGACATATAACCAAGTGAAAAACAGGCAAAAGATCTGAATAGACGTTTTTCCAGAGACAATATGTAAATGATCAGCACGCACATGAAAGATGCTTAACATCGTTAATCAGCAGGAAAATGTAAATGTAAACCACTTTGAGCTACCTCTTTCCTCCCAGGATGGCTAGAATCAAAAAGTCAGATAATAAAAGTGTTAATGAGGATATGGAGAAATCAGAATCCTCATTCACTGCTGATGTGAGTTCCTCAAACAATCAAACATAAAGTTGTTATGTGACCCAGCAAATCCACCCAAAGTATATGTCCAGAAATTTAAAATATATGTCCACACAGAACTTATACAACAATGTTTACAGCAACATTATTCATAACAGCAAAATGGATCAGAATAATTAACAAGGACAAATCATCAATGGACAAATGGGTAAACAAAATATGGTATATCCATATAATTAAATATTATTCGGCTATAAGTAGGAATGAAATACTGCTATGTGGATTAACCTTGGAAATATTAAGTGAAGGAAGTCAGACACAGAAGATCACATTCTATATAATTCCATTCACATGAAAGTCGATAATAGGGAAATTTATAGAAACAGAAACTAGATTAGTGGTTGCTTAGGACTGCAGTAGGGAGCAAGGTGTTTGGGGGATGATAGCTAAAGGGATTTCTTCTTGAGGTGATTACAGTATTCTAATTGACAAATAATGGTTGCACATATCTGTGAATATACTAAAGTCTATTGAATTGTACACTTTAAATGGGCAAATTTGAACTATATTTCAATAATATTTTTAAAAAGGGAAAAAAAAAAAAAGTTGTAAAGAGGAGAGAAAGTAAGCAACCAACAGTCTTCCTGAAAAGGACAGTGATAAGTTGGAGAGTTTTCAATTGCAGATGGTAACTATTTGTTTTTTAAGTATATCATTTTACCCAATGGAGGTTAGTACAGTCTTTTAAAGAAGGAGAAAGTGACAAAAGTATAGAAAAGGAATTTGAAAAACAAGAGACATGGAAATGGTGGAGGTAAAGATGACACCGGAGAAAAGAGAAATTGTAAAGGAAATTAATTGTCAAGGATTTTAGACATTAATTCTGCAACAAACAGTGCAATAAGTAACAGAATCGTTAACATGTTGAAGGATGGGGAGGATGTGACATTGGTCTTTTATACTAATAAATTGATAACTTACCACTCTTCCCTTGTCCACTATACATCCATGAGAACAGGATCTTATATTGATTAAGGATATATCTCCAGAACCCAGAAAAAGATTTGATACATGTTGTTGGGTGTCACAGAGTCAATTCTGACTCATAGTGACAAGTGATAGACTTGAACTGCCTCACAGTGTTTTCTAAACTGTAATCTTTATGGAAGCAAATCACCACGTCTTTCTCCTGGAGAGCCGCTGAGTGGATTTGAACTATTAACCATTTGATTAGCAGCTCAGCACTTAACCATTCCACTACCAGGGCTCCTTACCTGACACATAGTAGGCATTAAAAATATATATTTAATCTATCTCTTATTGTTCCATAAACAACACTGGCTAAGTGTGTGATGGAGGAAGATAAAAGAAACAAAGAAGCCAGTAAAAGATTATTGCAATAAACCAAGCAAGAGAAAAACAAAGGGGAATGTGGGCAGTGACAATAGATTTTTTTTATAGAACCAACAGAACTCAATAGTCTATGGCCTAACAGAGGTTTGATTAAGTGAGAATCCAATATTACAAAAGGGTTCCCAACCTGGGTGAGTAGATGAATGATGTTTTAACCAAGAGAGGCACAGAGGAGGAAAAGAAAATTCCGAGGAAATGTTAAGAGTTTGGATTTGAACTCACTGAGGACGAGATTTGTACAGGAGGCAATAGTACAATACGGAATCAAATTTCCAATAAGGGGACTTACCCAGTGAAGAAAAACAATAATCTAATGTAACTTTGTTCAAATTTATGGCACTCGTATCTTTCAAATGCCTTAGAGAGGTAAGAAAATTATTTCATTTATTATCTAATCCAATTGAGATTATAATTATCATTTACTCTCTACAGCAGAAACAGGGGAGACAGAAATAGATTAAATAACTGGCTTGAAGATTCCTGAACAGCAACTAGGGGGAAAAAAATCAACTAGCTTTCAATCCTCATTATCTCCACAAATTTTATTACCTGGTAGACAAAATAGAGATGTGATGTAGTGTTAACTAAACTAGAAATGATTTCTGTATATAATAGGGTTTTGAGATTGAATTTTTTTTTTTTTTATTTTGGGTATCACCAACTGCACATTCTAAATTGATAAACCAATACAAAATCCAGCATGAACTCATTACTTAGAAGAAAAGTTAAAGCTCTGCAAACCTCTTTTTTCATAAATCTTCTCTGGGGGGGAAAAATTCACTGGTAGCATATTTTTCCCAAGATTTTTCTGGAACCTTTAAAGAATGCTTGTCTTCTGTTTTCTTTAACAACAGGATAAAAAAAATTATAGTCTTGTGATCATCTGGTTTATCCAGACCACCTGTATCTCAATCACCATAAATGTTGGAAAGCTACAAAGATTGATTTGTCAATAGTCCATAAAAGTCTTAAAAGAAAATACTTATTCTTCTCTATAATAAAAAAAAAAAGAAGATATGGGATATTATAATTCATTGTGTACAGAATGTAAATAAATAATTTCCTAGAGGATATTGATTACAAAGCAGTCATAACTATTTCTGGGCTATTCATGAAGGAAATCCTGAGAAATTAACCTTGTGTGACTTGTGAAAGTATCTGTTAGGATCTCTTACACTCAAACTGATGAGACGCCTACAAAAGATCTGGAGATTTTGTGAATTCGGGATTTAAGAATCCTGAAATCTAACCATGGACTTCAGTACAATGTAAATATTAGGTGATTATGTGAGACTAAACACTTGGAGTTACAACGAAAGTATTTTTAAAATTTAAAAAGAGAATTAAGGAGTCCTGGTGGCACAGTGGTTAATTGCTCAGCTGTTAACCAAAAGCTTTGTGATTCAAGCCTATTAACCACTCTGCAGGAGACACACCTGGGTATCTGCTCTTGGAAAATCCTATGGGGCAGTTTTACTCTGTCCCACAAGGTCGCTGTGAGTTAGAATCAATTCACCAACAAACAATAACAACAGAAAGAGAATTAATAATTTTCCATAATAAAATAATTTAAAAAGATAGAAAAATTGTTATCAATATGTAGCCACGTATTTAAACAGTAATATCTTAACTATCATAATTTCCCTTGAATTTATCTATTTTACTGATTATAAAATATAATCATGGACAGCAAAGTTGCTCATAATCTTCATGGAGTAACTTCTCTCTTGTAAACCACTAGGAAACAAACCACAGGTCAGATACCAGCAGTATTCTAAAAACAGCAAGGGCATTTTTTAATAACAGCTGCTCTCATTTAATGCTGCTGCACAAAAGACAAAAGATGAAGAGCTTAGGTGTGAAACTTCTTATTCACAAGAATCCAAGGGAGTCTTCATTTCATTCTGCATTATTCTTAATGAGAAGATGAAACTTGTCACTGATGAATTTTCAGACTGAATAAAGTATCTCTCCAGGAGTTATGGGAGCTCTGGTAGCATAGTGGCTAAGACACTTGCCTGCTAACCAGACGGCTGGCGGTTCAAACCCACCAGCCACTCCTCGGAAGGAAGGTTGGGCAATCCTACTTCCGTAGTGATACTGCCTCGGAAACCCAAGGAGGGGTCGCTATGAGTCGGGGCCGACTCGACGGCACATAACAACAACAACAACAATTTCAAAGTACTTTGTTTTTATATGGATCAGAATCATGCTGAAATACTTCAGTGCTATACTCATAAGTACTGTGAAATTGAATAGAAAGTAAACATGCTTTTATAAAACACATACTATGCTCAGCTCTATAGGGAATGACCTTCAGAATCCCAGTGAATTGGGATACAAAACATCTATGAAGAGATAACACAAATTAATATAAACCTGGGCACAACACACGATAGTGCAAACTACAAATGCAATGGGAATACAACTACAGAGATTTCACTGTAGGTGAGACAATTAAGGAGACTCTCAAGGAACAGGAGCAGTAATGTAGGCAAAAATCATAAAGCTACTTAGAAAAGACGAGGTCCATCACTGGAGAACATGGATTAACAGTATGACCCTTACAGCTTTTAGCAATAAATCTTGTCTGAGAGGCACCTATAGCATGAAGGTTAAGAACTTAAGCCCTGACACAGATTGTCTGACACTGCCATTTACTAGCTGTTTGACTTCAGGCAAGTAGTTTTCTCGCTATCCCTCAATGTCCTTATCTGTGTGATGTTGTTGTTGTTGTTATGTGCCGTCGAGTCGGCCCCGACTCATAGCGACCCCTCCTTGGGTTTCCGAGGCAGTATCACTACGGAAGTAGGATTGCCCAACCTTCCTTCCGATAGGGATGATAATAATAATATATATCTGTACAAGTGAAGTGCTTAAACATAGTATGTGCTCAATATGTGATGTTGTTGTTGTTGTTATGTGCCGTCGAGTCGGCCCCGACTCACAGCGACCCCTCCTTGGGTTTCCGAGGCAGTATCACTACAGAAGTACATTGCCCAACCTTCTTTCTGAGGAGTGGCTGGTGGGTTTGAACTGCTAGCCTTCTGGTTAGCAGTCAAGTGCCTTAGGCACTATGCTACCAGAGCTCCTCAATAACATTCTCACAGAAAGCATAAATGTTAAAAAACAGTTCTTGACCTTTCTGAAAAGTGTAAGACTATAGAGAGAAAAAGTCAGGGAGTCATTGCAATAACACAACTTCTTTCCTTAAATACCCATAATGCCTTATCACATAAGCTGGAATAATGGTCTCAGAACTTTTATATTTAAGAACCAAAGTGACCTTTTCTCTGTCTTGCCAACCAAGGGTTTGCATCAGGCTCATATCTGCAAGCTACCTGAAACCAGTGCCTAAAAAAAGATTTCATGAGAAACTTTTAAGTTTAAAAATGGGTCTTCTAGAACTCTGCCCACAATAGTGCTGACAGTCATTTGATCTCAATATTTTCTGATAAGTTTTTTTATTCATATTTGGGTGAAATTAATGACTTTGAGGGTCATTATAAAATATAATAGCCACCATAAGTGGAAAACTTCTCTAGGTTCTAATTCTATACATGATCAGTTGGGAGCTTTATTGCTGCATATAACCTTTGGCACATCTTTCTTTAAAACAGTGATTCAAATGTAAAATCTAGCATTTACAGACATTGTACTGATTTGTTATGGTCACTCTTTCTAACCTGCATGGCTTTGAGTTCATAAAAGAGATATGAATTGCAATATGAGATCTAATATTTCTGCCATTGGTGTACACAAATTCTTTCCAAATCTTCTTTGTGTTCATGAGGGAAAATTCTGCTTATAGTGTAGACTGAATTGCTAAAAATTCCAATGAGAAACAAGAAATCTAGAAGTAAAAAGTAAACATGTCGTATATGTTTATTTCAGATAAATATTATTTTCCTTCATCTGAAATAAGTTAATCTTTTAAACTTGGGCAATTGGGCAGAACAAATACAGTCTTTTCTTTGAAACAAATCAAAGTTATTCATGTCAAACATTCTACCTAATAAAGGAGCATTGGGAACAGTAACAACTGTAGATAGATGATAAAAACAGAAATAAATGATTTTCAGTTTCTGATTTTAGCTTCTGCACTGGACTGAAAAATCAGTTACTTATTTTCCATGTACTGCCATCATTGCTCTGTTGATCTAATATATGCCCAATAAGGAGATGATCAGGAACTATTATAAATCCCACTAACTTTGTACCACTTATAAATCTACTGAATGTTTTCTCTTTAAAACTCCTTAAAAGCAGACTATAACAAATGGTTTATTATTTCTCAAAGACAATTTATAAATATCTCCTTTGTGATTAGCCTTGTGAATATTTCAGCAATGGCCAGTCTAATATAATTGAGCCGTAACTACACCACCACTACAGGAGAAATTGTTCCAGAACTGCCAAAGCAGCTACAGTGACTGCTTAAACCCTGACTTTAGCTTGTTGATTTTCTTTCAGGGAAAATCCAGATAACAAAAAGAACATCATCTTCATAAGTGATTGCAGGACTTTGGAAAAAGAAATGCATAATACCTCTGTAATTCATATTGTAATGCATGTCCCTTTTATGAACTCAGAGGAAATTATGCTATAAAGAAATGGAGAGATGCCTATGTATAATATGAGTAGTTGCATAGAAGCAGATTGGAAAATGAAGTTCCTATTAATAAAATACAAATAATTCAGCTACCTTAGCTGGAAAGTTCTAACGGTAGCACATCTATCTGTAATTGCTCTAATCCTTGTGTGTTCTCATGCTCTTTTTGCAGGCAGACCAGTAATGATTGTGGTGGAATATATGGAGAATGGATCCCTAGACTCCTTTTTGCGGGTGAGGTATTCTTTTCTGATGGCATTTAAATCAGTTATTCTGGTTCTAGATTTAAATCATTTATCATAAATTAATTTTTGCATAATTTTATTCATAGATTTTTCTGTGAAGAATAGCAGCATTTTCTCTAGGGTGCATTTCTGATACTGTGATGCATTAAAGTGTTCTAAGGGGGGAGGAATGTATGCTTAATAACATAATTGATTTCTCTTATAAAGTCGCTTGCCATGTTAAATATATATATTTCAAATGATATTATCATGAAGGAATTAAATGAAACTCAGTCACTTTGCAAAGATATTCATTTTGCTCTATTATTTTTATCTATTTAGTGAGATATTTTATATATTTTTGTATAATGCTGCAGCCCTTCTATTGATGTATATTCACTGAGTGACTCAAGTTACTAGAAATAAAATGCTGTCCATACACATTGTCCTTCTTAAATTCATTTGGCTGACTATTCCGAAAACAAAAGGAGAAAGAATGGAAACTCTTTCTGCAGAGGCTTGCTTTAGAGCAAAAATTGTAAAGCTATTCTTGTTAACAGTGTCTCATCCTTAAAAGTAAGATGTATAAAAAAAAAAAAAAGTCAGGGGTTTTATATGGTAGTACAAAAAACAGAGCTGAAAAGGATGCAGGAAATTATATTCCAAAGTCTATTTGTAATATCTTCAACATTTAAAAAAATCATAATATACTGCAAAAATATTTACTGATAATGAATAAACACTGAAATATGAAAGATAATCACCAGGTTCAATATTTTTCATCCCCAGCAGAGGTCACATATTTGAATTTCATTGTGTTCTTTCATAAATATCTATCTAAAGAGACATAGCCATTTTCCTTGCTTACAAAAGTGGCTGGACTTTCATCATTTGGAATGGATTATGTTTTTTTCTTCTCCGTGTTCATTTGAATAAATACTCTGAAGAATTCTTTAGTTCAGATTTTGCTCCATGTTATTTGGACAAGTTCTGCATGCATCTCACCTTTCTTTCTTGATCTCATTTTCACTTATTTTTCTTGATTCCATGCCCTCTTGTTCTAACTGCTTTCAATGTTAGCAGTGATGCTATATTTACACTGTGACAGGATTTGATGTCCAGATTCAGTGCCAGAAGCTGAATTCAGCAAAATCATCTGGTTATTACAGAGCAGTACAATGTATACTCTCAACCAAGTGTGCTCTTTAAGGCAAAATGAAATTCATAGGTGTTCAGGGATGTGAATTGTGTATTCTTTTCCATAGCTATTCTCAGTATGTGTTACTTTATAGCTTATATTCATTTCTTCTGTAAATGAGCTAAATTATTTTAGAATGACTTATTAGGACCACCTATGGTATTTGAAATGCATATAAACTTATGCCCTTCCATTATATTTATTCATAAAATTCATTTTTAACAGATACATATCGAAGTGATTCATTATCTACTGATGCCTGGGATAAGTTTTTTTGTATCAACTATATCCTAGAGCAGACTATAATGGCAAATTATATAGCAGATACTCAACCTAAATTGCTGCTGAAAATTAGATCAAATGACTGCCACAAGCAAATTGAGAGAGAAGTGTTAGCTTCAGACATACTTTCTTATCCTGCTGAATCATTGTTGTTATCAGGCTGTGAAGCTGGTTCCGACTCCTAGTGGCCCTATGTACAACAAAACAGGTCCTGCATCCTCCTCACAGTCATCGCTACATTTGAGCCCATTATTGCAACTACTGTGTTATGTTATGTGCCGTCGAGTTGGCCCCGACTCATAGTGACCCCTCCTTGGGTTTCCGAGGCAGTATCACTACGGAAGTAGATTGCCCAACCTTCCTTCTGAGGAGTGGCTGGTGGGTTTGAACCACCAGCTCTCTGGTTAGCAGTCAAGTGCCTTAGGCACTATGCTACCAGAGCTCCTAACTACTGTGTTAGTTCATCTTATTGAGACTCTTTCTCTTTTCATTCATCCTCTACATTACCAACATAATGTCCTTTCCAGGGACTATTCCCTCCTGATAACATGTCCAAAGTATGTGAGACAGAGTCTTTCCATCCTCACTTCTAAGGAACATTCTGGCTGTACTTCTTCCAAGACAGATTTGCTTGATCTTCTGGCATACAGTGGTATATTCAATATTCTTTGCCAACACCATAATTTAAAGGCATCAGTTCTTCTTCGATCTTCTTTATTCATTGTTCAGATTTCTCATGCTATGAGGTGATAAAAAATTTAGTCAGGTGTACCTTAGTCCTCAAAGTGGCATTGCTGCTTTTGAACACTTGAAAGAGGTCTTCTGCAGTAGATTTGCCTATTATGGTACGTTGTTTGACTTCTTGCCTGCTGTTTCCATGAGTGTTGTTGGTAGATCCAAGTAAAATGAAATACTTGAAAACTTCAATCTTTTCTCCATTTTTTATGAGGTTGCTTATTGGTCCAGTTGTGAGGATTTTTGTTTTCTTTATGTTGAGATATAATTCATACTGAACACGGTAGTCTATGCTATTCATCAGTAAGTACCTCAAATCCTCTTCACTTTCAGCATTGAAGATTATGCCATCTGCCTGATGCAATGTTCTTCTTCATATAGTCCAGCTTCTCAAATTATTTGCTCAGTATGTTAGGCTAGGTTCTCTAGAGAAGCAAAACCAGTAAAACTGATAGAGAGAAACAGAGAATTTTATCTTAGGAAAATGGCTCACTGTTATTGAGTCTGGCAAGTTCCAAATTCCTGGATCAAACGTCAAGCTAGAGGCTTTTCCCAACTTACTCAGCTGCAGGGGCTGATGAGCTCAAGGTTGGCAGGTAGTAAACTAGCTGTTGACTTCAGTGGGTGACAAATCCAAGATCACCAGGCAGAATGGTAGATTATTCACTCAGGGGCAGTCGTAGGCAGCACAACAGGATCCAGATCCACAGAAGGCTCTCTAATTTTCCCAGGATGTATATATATATATATGAAGCAGGCCACACCCCTAGGGAAACTACCTTTCAATGGATTGGCTGCTCAGAGCATATACATCAGATCTCATCATGGAAATAACCACATCCCAACTACTTAAACCACTCAGAATCATGGTCCAGCCAAATTAACACACAACCCCAACCAGCACACTTAGCACACATATTGAATAAGTAATGACTGAATTAACCATTGTAAGGCTTACAGAATAGTGCCTGACACATTGTGTCATTTAAGTGTACATGAAGCAGAAACATTTAACTCTCTTAAGGAATTACAATAATTTTCATTTTATAAGTAAGGAAACTGAAACCCTTACACATACCCTTCCTGATTTTAAGCTATGCGGTATCTCCTTGTTTTGTCCAAACCACTGCTTCTTGGTCTATGTACAGTTTTTGTTTGAGCACAGTTTAGTATTCTGGAATTCCCATTCTTCACAATGTTATCCATGATTTGTTATGGCCCACTCATTTGAAATCCTTTATATAGTCAGTAAAACACAGGAAAACATTTGTTTGGTGTTTTCTGCTTTCATCCAAGATCTATCTGACATTAGCAATTATATCCATTGTTTGACATCCTCTTCTGAATCCAGCTTGAATTTCTGGCAGTTTCCTGCTGATGTACTACTACAACCATTTTTGAATGATCTTCAAAATTTTACTTGTATATGATATTAAGGAGTTCTGGTGGTACAGTATTGTTGCTGTTTTTATGTGCCATCGAGTTGGACCTTCTTTGGGTTTCCGAGGCAGTATCACTACAGAAATAGATTGCCCAACCTTTCTTCTGAGGAGTGGCCGGTGAAATTGAACCACCAGCCTTCTGGTTAGCAGCCAAGTGCTTTAGGCACTACAGTGGATAAAGCATTTGTCTGCTAATCTGAAGATCAGCAGTTCAGACACACCAGCCACTCCACAGTAGGAAGTTGGGGCAATCTACTTCCATAATGATTTATAGCCTTGCAAACTCTGTAGGGGTTGCTGTAAGTCAGGATTAATTTGATGGCAGTGTGTTTTCTTTGGTTTTATGTGTGATGTTAATGATCCACTGGTAGCATAGTGCCTAAAGCACTTGACTGCTGACCAGAAGGCTGGCGGTTCAAATCCACCAGCCACTCCTCAGAAGGCAGGTTGGGCAATCTACTTCTGTAGTGATACCACCTCAGAAACCCAAGGAGGGGTCGCTAAGAGTCGGATCCAACTCGACGGCAAATAACAACAACAACAGTTAATGATATTATTTGATAATTTCCACATTCTGTTGGATCATCTTTCTTTGGAATGGACACAAATATAGATCTCTTCCAGTTAGTGGCCAGGTAACTGTCTTCCAAATTTCTTGGCATAGACAGGTGAGCACTTCCAGCATTGCATCTTCTTGTTGAAACATCTTGATTGTTATTCTATCAATTCCTTTAGACTTCTTTTCCCTGGTGCCTTCAGAGCTGTTTGGACTTTTTCCTTCAATAACATGTATTTGGTTACCTAGTGCCACTCTAACAGAAAACACCACAAATGGGTGTTTAACAAACAGGAGTTTATTCTTTTATAGTTTGAGAGGCTAGAAGTCTGAGTTCAAAGTGCTAAGCTCTAGGGGCTAGGTGAAAGCCCCTCAACCTTGACCTTCAGCTCTGCCTCTTGCTCCTGACCCACTGCAGCTAGCAGTGTCTCTTCACTCAGGCAACTGGTAGCTGCTGAGGCTGGCAAACCCAAGATTGACAAATAAAATGACACAGTCTCAATATTACCAAACAGCATGCAGACCACTAGTTCAAGTCCAGAGACAATCCCAAGATCAGCAGGAAACATGGCAGGCTGCTAAATGAAAATTCAGCTACATGCAGGGTCCAAGAGTGCCAAAAGGCTACAGACCATTCCCAAAGTTTCTTCTTATATACTGGAAGCAGACCACATCCCTAAAACAGCTACTTAGCTGCTAGTGGAAGATTCCGCTATGGAGTTGATTGCCAGTCTCATTCATCATGGTCAATAACTATAATCAGCTGCCCAGCCACTCAAAACCAGGCCCAGTCAAGTTGATATGTAACCCTAACTACCACATCATAAGTTCATGATCATATTCTACCTCTTGAAATTATTGACCATCGATCAATTCTTCCATCTTGTTTTCATGCTTCCTGTACTCTTCAATATTTTATCCCTGGAATCCTTCAGTACAGCAACTCAAGGTTTGAATATTTTCTTCAGTTCTTTCAGCTTGAGAAATGCTGAGCATGATCTTTCTTTCTGGTTTTATAACACCATATATTTGCACATTTCATTATAATACTTTACTTTATCTTCTCAAACCACCCTTTGAAATTTTCTATTCAACTCTTTTATTTCATCATTTCTTCCATTCACTTTACTCTACATTCAAAAGCAAATTTCAGAGTCTTTTCTGACATCCATTTTGGTCTTTTATTATTTCCTTATCATTTTAATGGCATTTAGCTTTAATAAATATCTTCCTGCATGTATACAAGTGGCATAATTCATGATGTGAATTACAAAAACTAATATATTCAGTTCCTATTATGTGCCTTGTAGATAAGATACTTACCATAGATTTTGGGAAAGAGTAAATACTCAATGGCAGCTACCATTACTGCTACTATAGGAAACTTCACATATATTATCTTAACTAATCTTGGCTCTGACACTTACTAGCTGTGTAACATTGGGCAAGTTACTAACCTTTCTGTGCCTCTGTTTAATCATCTGTAAAGTGGGAGCTCTGGTGACATACTGCCTAGAGCATTTGACTGCTAACCAGAAGGTTGGCAGTGCAAATCCACCAGCCCACTCCTCAGAAGGAAGACTGGTCAATCTACTTCCATAAAGATACCTCCTCGGAAACCCAAGAAGGGGTTTCTATGAGTCAGAATCAACTCTACATCAGTAAGTTTGGTTTGTTTTTAGTTTAAAGTGGGGCTATTAAAAGTACCTACCTCATACAATCATTATATGAATTAATTGAATTAAATAGTTGTAAGGCTTACAGAATAGTGCCTGGTGTTATTTAAGTGTACATGAAGTAAAAACATTTAACTATCTGAAGAAATCACTGTAATTCTTATATTATAGGTAATGAAATTGAGGGTCAGAAAGACTAATTTCCTAAGCCATAAAGCTAATAAGTGATAAAGAGAAGATTCAAACTCAAATATATATAAATTCAAGAAGCCATGCTATCACCCACTATGACTGCTATTTTTTGACTAAATTACTTACTGTTTCTCCTTGCAAGTTCACTGCCATATCCCAATGTGGTCTTATGTCCTTTCTGCATTGTTCTGTTTCTCTAGTATTGCAATAACAGAAATACTACAAATGGATAGCTTTAACAAATGAATTTATTCTCTTACAGTTTAGGAGACCAGAATTCCAAGTGCAAAGTGCCAGCTCTAGGGTCTGGGTGAAAGTCCCTCGACCTTGGGCTTCAGTTCTGCCTTCTCTTCCAGGCCCACTAGAACTAGTGGCTTTTTCTGGCTCATGCAGCTACTGGCTGCTGAGGCTGATGATCCCAAGAGCAATAAGTAAAATGGCATAGTTCCAGGATAACAGACAACATGGCAGGCCACTAGTTCAAGTCCGGGAACAATCCCAGGATTCACAGCCAACATGTCAGGCCATTGAGATGAAGATTCAGCCAAATGCAGGATCCAAACATGCCAAAAAGCTAGACACCTTACTCAAAGTGTCTTCCTATATACTGGAAACAGGCAACTAATTAGCTGCTCACAGCAGATTCATGGAGTGGATTATATCACATTCAGTCTCATCATGGGGAATGCTGAATCTAGCCACCCAGCTATTCAAAACCATGGCCCACCCAAATTGACACACAACCTTAACTACCACAATTCTATCCCTTGTCAACTTGGCCCCTGTATAGATCTCATTCATTGGGTGGCCTCAGTCTCCTAGTCCATCTCACCCTCTTGGCAGGTCAAGCCCTGTTCTTCTGCCCCTTGGACATGGCAGCTCCTCCACACACTTTGGGGTAATGAATATGGACCCATCCCACTGGTACCTATGTATGACAGCCCCACACTCCAGAACCAAGTTGGTGAAGACCAGACTCTGAAACGTAGGAGGCTGTGGTGGTTCTATCCACAGAGGCCACTGTCCTACCCTTTGAGACAGGCAGCTCCTCTTCCCATTTCTTGGTCTCTCAGCTTCTGCCAATTAATGCCTGAAGAAAACCCACTGAACCAGGAAGCTTCTTGCCCAAAGGCACTCAGTTTTCTCACCCCATGGACTGGTAAGACTGTCACTCTGTCTTCTGTTGGCCTCTCAGCTCTAGTGACTCCATCTCTCTGCCAGTCTCACTGCCGTGGTCTCAGTGCTGGGATCTTGGGTCCAAAGACACACTCCATTCCAGTTTCCACATTTTAGGTATCTGTTAGAGCAGCACCCCACCCTGTCAGTACCACATTCTGTTTCAATTATCTAGTGCTGCTGTAACAGAAAATATCACAAGAGGATGGCTTTAACAAACAGAAATTTATTCTCTTACAGCTTAGGAAGCTAGAATTCCAAGTGTCAGTGCTGGGGTCTGGGTCAAGGCCCCTTGACCCTGGGCTTCAACTAGAGCTAGAGACTTTTTCTGACTCTCACAGCTACTGGCTGCTGAGGCTGATGAACCGAAGATCGACAAGGAAAATGACACAGTCCCAAGATTAGCAGACAACACGGCAGGCCACTAGTTCAAGTCCAGGAACAATCTCAAGATTGGCAGGTAACATTCCAGGCCATTGAGATGAAGACTTGGCCAAATACAAGATCCAAGATGCCAAAAAACTAGAGACTTTTCTTTTCTTTTTATAAACTAGAAGCAGGCCACATCCCCAAGGCAACTAATTAGCTGCCCACGTCAGATTCCACCATGGAGTTCATTACCCTACATTCAGTCTCATCATGGAGAATAACTGCATCCAGCTGCCCAGCCTCTTAAAACCACAGCCCAGCCAAGTTGGCATACAACCTTAACTACCACATGCATATAGAATTTCTAGTCAAATAAGAATCATATGAATGGAAAAAAATTGCAGAGCCAATGCTACCCTTCTTACCTACCTTTAATATTTTTACCCTTCTTCCCTTCTTTGTAATCATATTCCTTCTATCCCAAAAGCTCAAACTGCTCTATACACTTTATGCGAACAGCAGACATTCAATTCCCCATGGAAAGCAGAAATATATATATATATATATATATATATATATATATATATATATATTCCAAAAATTCTTGAAAGTGAAGTCATTTTTCAAACTGCTGCTTTAGAATTTGATAATCACAGCTTCTGTGAGCAAAGAGAGGAAATGGCTAAGTGCACTGCACAGTAGGGGAGCCATCCATGGCTCATTAATAGCATTCTGTGCTTACTGGAGGCAGAAAATATTTCCCTGGTCTCCCACACTACTTGAAAATCACTTCAATTTGCTATTTTATTATGAAGGAATAGTAGCACAACTTAGTACAAGATTTCAATCTAGTGCCAGTGCTGGTGGCTGACTGACTGTGGTACTGTACCTGATTCATTAATCTCACGCTATTTGGGATACTTGTGGATATTCTTTCAGATATATGCCAGCATGGGGGAGTGCCATGAAGTGTGTATGTGTATTTATGTGTGTGTACACACATACATGTGTGTGGAGGAGGCATGTCAAATCCCACTGCAAATCAACCATGTGTATGTTTATCATTTTAAAATAAATGCATTCTGAGTTAGCAAGCTAAGCATCAGTGTGGCTGCTCAGAGGGTATGATGTAATTGACATGTTCAGATTCTCCTAACTTTTTCAAGGAAATGCACTAGTGTAAAAGAAGTGTAATTTTGAGCATCATTCCTATAAAGTCTTCCTCAACTGTACATCCAGATATAAAACCATTTTGTGGCACTTACTTGGCAACTGATTGGACTTAAATTTTGGGACTTCCATTTTACTCACAATATTAACTAGAAAGACAGAATATGATTATTAAATACTTTTAAATTTTAAAATGCAATATGTCATCAAGAAAATAAATGTATTCCATTTTTTTGTTATGTTCATTAAATATTAATTTGTTTATCATATCAAAAATTTACTTAAATAAGGATATATTATCACTAGTTTCAGTTCAAAATGGTGTACTACAACCTTCTGCTCCCACCTCAAATCATTTGGCATTGGATAATAGATATACATTTCTTTTTCAAACCATAATCATGTGATCAAGCAAGAAGGGGTGTCACCTATAAACCAAAAGCTGGGAGATAACACTGAAATGCAAAAAGCAAACAAGATTGGATTGAATAAGGAAGGCATATCCCAAAACATGCTCAGAGAAGGATGATTGGAAGCAAGAAAGGATACCTGCACAACCAATGCAGAAATTATTAGAGGTTAGAGGTAAATTCACAGAGAAATAATTATTTATGTTGTTATTGTTGTTAGTAGCCATCGAGTCAGTTTAGTGTCATTGGGACTTGATGTATAACAGAAAGAAGCATTGCCCTAGGATAAGGCCTCATCTTCATAATCATTGATATGTTTGAGTCCATTATTGCAGCTATTGTGTCAATCCATCCCATTGAGGATTTCTCTCACTTTCCTTGGCCCAGTACTTTACCAAACATGGTATCCTTTTCTAACAATTAGACTTTTCTGATGATTTGTCAGAAGTGAGTAGAAATCTCACTTTCACTTCACTTCCTTCACTTCTAGGGAATATTCTGATTGTATGTTTTCTGAAACTGATTTGTTTGTTGTTTTGGTTATCTAGTGCCACTCTGACAGGAATAGACCATAAATGGGATGCTTTAACAAACAAGAGTTTATTCTCTTACAGTTTTGCAGGCTAGAAGTCTGAGTTCAAAGTCCCAGGTCTAGGGCTTCAGGTCTACCTCTTGGTCCCAGCCCACTGAAGCAAGAAGCATCTCTTCACTCAGGCAGCTGCTGGCTGCTGAGGCTAATAAGCCCAAGGTCGACAAATAAAATGGCACAGTCCTGATATTGCCAAACCACATGGCAGGCAGATTCAAGTCCCATTAACCATCCCAAGACTGACAGACAACATGTCAGTCTGTTAAATAATGACTGAGCTGCATGCATGATTCAAGTATGCCAAAAGGTGGAGACCTTCCTCAAAGTTGTTTCTTATATACTGGATGCAGACCACATCCCTAAAGCAGCTGCACAGCTGCTCCAGTATATTCCACCATGGAGTTAATTACCAGTCTTAGCATGGGGAATAACTACATCCAGCTGCCTGACCACTCAAAACCAGGCCCAGCCAAGTTGACACACAACCTTAACTACCATATTTGTCTTTTGGCAGTCTATTGTATTTTCAATATTCTCAGTCAACATTACCCTTTGAATTAATCAAAACCCTATGGATCACAATAAAAAATCCCTTATGGGCCCTCACTATTCTGTTATGGACAAACTTTAAGTAACAGAGGTTGGTCTTAGCCACTATCTTATTCTTCTCCTATAAGGACAAATAAGAGAGTTTAGCATGAAAATAAGATAAATATACAAAAACTTATAGCATTACTATACATCAGCAATAGCCAATTATTAAATATAATAGATTCCAGTAAACCAGTCAAACCAAACCCATTGTCATCAAGTCAATTTAGACTCAGAGTGATCCTCTGGGACAGAGTAGAACTGCCCAATATGGTTTCCAAGGCTCTAAATATTTACAGAAGCAGACTGCCTCTTCTTTCTCCAGTGGAGAAGCTGATGGGTTTGAATCACTGACCTTTTGGTTAGCAGCCAAATGCTTTAACTACTATGCCACCAGATCCCTTATAGATTCCATTATAGTGATATAAATTCGGGTACAGCTATTCTTCATGTTTTTGTTTTTTTTTCCCTATAGATTAATTTTAATGTGTCTTAAAAATAATAGGACTTAGGAATAATAGGTCTTAGGAAAAATAATAGGTCTTAGGTCAGCCTCATGCTTCTGTAGCTGGATATCTCTTAGATATTTTTCATCAGCTTGTTGAACTATTACTTTTTCAAGAACATAGATACCATCAAAATATTTTCTGACATCCCTGTTTTTAACTGTTGTGGCTTGCTGAATCAAAGAAGCTGGATTTGTTGCAAATTCAATATTTTCTTAAATAATTAACTCATCTATGGGCTTGATGTACTGGAAATTAGAGAATCTCAGAAGAAAAACTCCTGATGCCACTCGTATAGGTCAGTGATGGCTTCCTGGAAAATGCATTTTGAGTTTTAGGTTAAAATATTATTTGTATTTAAAGTGACAATAACAACTCAAAATATTAGATAGGAAACTTATGGGACAGTGAGCTTATGTTAATGAAGGAGGAAGAAATCGGAATAGGAGAGTATACACACACACATATATGCACACACACGTACACACACATATATATATTCACATATATAAGCTCCACTGGTTTTACTTCACTAGAGAACCCAGCCTAAAATAGGATAAGCATAAGATACACATTTCCATTCCAAAATGAACAATTGTAAGGATAAAAGAAGTCATGTGTCCAATACCCAAGATGGTAAATTTCATTAGATTTCAAAGCTTAGGAATTACTCTTCCTTGACTCAATTTACCCTCTAGGCCTGCAGAAGCCTCATGAGCCATGAGCTGTGAGTCCATGGAGTTCCTGTCAGTCTCTAAGCACCCCTGAGCCTAGGTGGTACCAATCAATTAACAAGAAAACATCTGTATCAGTTTTCTTGGGCTGCTGTAACAAAATACCACATACTGGGTGGCTTAAAACAACAGAAATTTATTATCTAAAAGTTCAGTAGGCTAGAAGTCCATATTTAAGATAGCAGTAGGTCCATGCTGGCTTTGAAGTCTCTAGAGGAAGATCATTTCTTATCTCTCCCACCCTCTGGCAGCCTTAAACAGTCCTTGGTTTATGATAGAATTACTGTCCTCTCTGCCTGTGTCTTCACATGGCCTTCTTCCCTCTATATCTCTTCTTTTCTTCTAAGGAGACAAGTCATAAAGAGATAAGAACCTACGCTAGCCTCATCTGAACTAATCACATCGGCAATGACTTTATTTCCAAATAAGGTTACATTCACAGGTACCCTGGTTAGGACTTGAACATATCTTTTTGAGGGCATATATTTCTTGAGCTGGTAGTGGGGAGGAGATGATGAGTTTGGTTTAAGTTATGTTACATTTAAGGAGCTCTGGTGGCACAGTGCCTAAGGTATTTGACTGCTAACCAAAAGGTTGGCAGTTCAAACCCACCAGCCACTCCACTGAAGGAAGATGGGGAATCTACTTCCATAAAGATTTACCACCTTGGAAATCCAATAGGGGTCACTATGAGTTAGAATCCATTCACTGGCAGTGGGATTTTTAAGGTACATTTGAAATCTGTATGGGTTATCCAAGAGAAATGTCTGTTCTATTTTATTGAAACATAAATCTGAAGCTCAGCAGACAAATCTGGACTAGCAGTAAAGATCTGGGAGTCAGTAGCATAAAGATGATTATTAACCAAAACCATGATTGGAAGAACTGTTAGAGAAATAAACAGAGTTGGAACTCTGTTTCACACCAACCTGAGGAGGCACCATGGATGGAGTCCCTGAAGGTAACTGAGTCTGTGTGATCAAGGAGACAGAAGAAGAGAGAGGAGAATGTGGAATTCCAAAACGCAAGGGAGTGGAACATTCTGGGAAGGGCGAAATAAGCAATCACATCAAGTACAGCAGAGAAATTCTGAAGGACAGAGGTTGAAAAGTGTCTATGGGATTTAGCACTTAAGAAGTCCTCAGTGACCCCAAGAAATTTTAATGGATTTGTCTCACACAAAAGTCAGATTGCAGAGGGCAAAAATGAGAATGAAAAATAAACAAATTGGTTTAAACAACAGACTTATAATGTTTCTGCTTGTGGTTTTTCTTAGGATCCTCCATTTTATGGTGAACAACTACATAACATTCTTAAAACAGCACAACTTAAAACAAGGCAAAACACACACATACACAAGTACCTAAATAATTTTAAGCTTTTTTAGTTAGGTCAACCAATCTTAACATTACCAGAAATCTGTCTCAGATCTATTCAAGAACCCTTGTCCCTAAAGTGTCCGCTGACTTTCTAAAGAATTCCTTGCTAATCATATACCATTGTCCACTGTATAAAACAGCAAAGGAGCCCCTAATGGTTATATATGTAAGCCACTGGACTACTCAAGAGAAGTCCAGCCTGATCATGAGACATGACATTCTCCATCTTACCAAGCAATAAAATGTGTTTCAAAGTTTCTACAAAACAGGCTGGGAGTTGCCCATACCCCGCTGCAAAATTTATTGCAATATTTGGTGATAGCACCCAATACATGCACACACGAAAAACATCAAATGGCAATATACGGCAACCGTGAAGCATTGCATTTGGCTTAGCAACCCCCACCAATGTGCACAAAATCTAGGTTATCAAAACCAGAGTCCCAGACCAAATATTTTCAAGGAAGCAGACCAAAGTGTTCGCAAACAGAACAAACAGAAACTTTTAATCAAAGTATCATACTGCTGCCACCAGCAGAGATAAACAGCCTTTTGCAAGAGCTAGAACTAAATCCTCACATCACTGCCACCAGTAGGGGCGAAAGACCTTTGCAAGAGAGGAATAGAGAGAGAGACAGGAATGGGAAAAATAAATAAATAAACAACAGCAAAGGAAAACTTAGTAGGCCAGAGTTCAACAGGTATAATTTCTCTTTAAATTTATAAATTTGCAGATACAACCAAATATTCTAGAGGTGCTAAAACACAGTCTTCAAGCACATGCAAACAAACTGAAAGAAAGCATTAAATAGTGTTCACACACACACACACAAAAAAATAAAAACTACACACAGCAAGACTTAATAGAAGTCTTAATAGAAGAACCACACCAAAACACTGGGCTCAAAATCCCAAGATCACTTACTTCACAGGGTCCCTGGGTTTTGTGGAGACACTGGGGTACAAGAAACCCTTTGGGCACCTATGCTTGTCCTCGACCACCAGGGGTCCCATGAGGAAAGATGGTTTTGGATCCTGCCCTAGACTACTCCACCTGTCAATATACTGCTGCAACCATTTTTGAATTATGTTCAGTAAAATTTTACTTGTGTGTGATATTAATGATACTGTTCAGTAATTTCCACATCCTATTGGATCACCTTTCTTTGAAATAGGCACCAATATCAATTTCTTCCAGTCAATTAGCCAGGTAGCTGTCTTTCAGATTTCTTGGCATAAATGAGTAAGTGCCACAAACACTGCATCCATTTGTTGAAACATCTCTACAAGTATTTTGTCAGTTCCTGGAGCCTTGTTTTTTTGCCAGTTCCTTCAGTGCAGCTTTAACTTCTTCCTTCAATACCATTGGTTCTTGATCTGATGTGACCTTCTGAAATAGCAGAATGTCGATCAATTCTTTTTAGACAGTGATTCTGTGTATTCCTTCCATCTTCTTTTGATACGTCCTGCATCATTCAATATTTTGCCCATAGCATCCTTCATTACTGCAACTCGAGGCTTGAATCCTTTCTTCAGTTCTTTCAGCTTGAGAAACGCTAAGCTTGTTTTTCCCTTTTGGTTTTCTAACTCCAGGTCTTTGTACATTTCATTATAATACTTTACTTTGTCTTCTTGAGCCACCATTTGAAATCTTCTATTCAGCTCTTTTATTTCACCACTTCTTCCATTTGTTTTAGCTACTCTCCATTCAAGAGCAATTTTCAGAGTCTTCTGAAATCCATTTTATTTTCTTCCTTTCCTGTCTTTTTTGTGATCGTTTGCTTTCTTCATGTATCGTATTCTTGATGACATCTTACAACTTATTTGGTCTTCAGTTATTCATGTTCAATGAATCAAATCTATTCTTCAGATGCTCTCTAAATTCAGGTGGGATTTAATCAAAGTCATATTTTGGCTTTTGTGGGCTTGTAATATCTAATACCTGCAGTAATCTGTTGTAACGTCTGTAGTAGAAATTTTAGGGGCTGGAAATAAGGTAGAAGAGGAAGTCTACTTGCATATATGGGTGAGAGAGTTAAAAAAATAGAAGAATTTGGCCAGAATATTAGCCATGGTGTGCTAGAGCCAGCTCATAACACCTTAGGAGCAACAAATACTAAACATTCAAGAATTTTGTAAGCTAGTTGTTAAACTGTTAACAGTTTTAATTTGGCCATGATGTAAGTATTTATACAACAGAAATTGACAAATGCTACAAATCAGATCATGTTTGTTTTGTTCTATTTTGTTCTGTTTTTCTCTAGAGAATTGGTTACATACCACTAGATTGGTGTTTAAGATTGCTAAAGTACACAGTCAGAGAGTTGATAATTTCTAGGTGTAGATCTGGTAGTCAGAGGCAAAAGAGAAAATACAAATCAATATCTTTACTTGATTAACTAATACAATTAGCATTAATGTGTGCTTTCTATTTCTATGAGTTAAGCACTGTCCAATCCCACAATTAACCTATCTATTGCTTAAAACAGCACTATGAAATAGGTAACATTGTTGTTGCTGTTGTTGTTATTGTCATTGTTATTTCCATTTCCCAGTGAAGGAGCTGATGTATAGACAAGTTAGATAGATAATTTGTATAATGTCAAACAGCCAGTTAGCAACTCATTTTTTTTACACAAATCAGTATTCAGAGACTAGAATGGCCAAACCATTACTCTGAAACTGGTAATACAGAAGTGAACCAAACAGAAATAAGTATATAGTAGGGGGAGAGATAAATTAAAAATTCAGAAAAATAAATGGTATGTCAGGTGGTAGAGAAAAATAAAGCAGCAAAGTGAGAACTGGGGGTGAGAGTGGGTTTCAGTGTTAAATTGAGTGGACAAGGACAGCCCATTGAAAACTAGCATTTGAGTAAAGATTGGATGAAGGTGAGGTAACAGACAAAGTAAATACTGAGGGGAAATATTCTGAGAACTAGTAAAAGCAAGTATCAATGCCCTTGCACTGAGTAGAAGGTGGGAGCATTCTCTATCTGTAGAACTGCAAATAACTCTTCATGCTCAATAGCTATGTGCCTATTTTACCAGAACATTGTGGATTCATGTCTATTTTCTCCCCATAGTTATTAATAAGGAGGCTTTTTCTCCCCAAAATGCTGACATTTGGATAATAAAGTATATGGTCATTCTATCACTGTAGAGTAGAGTAGAGTAGGTAAAGGAGTTTTGGTACTGTGGTTAACGCAGTTGGCTGCTAACCAGAAAGTCTATGGTTTGACCCCACCAGCTGCTCCACAGGAGAAAGATGAGGCATTCTACTTCCAATAAAGATTTACAGCCTTGGAAACCCAATGGGGTAGTTCTACTCTGTCCTAAAGAGTCACTATGAGTCAAATTGACCTGATGGCAGTGGGTTTGTTTGTTTGTAGAGTGTATAAAAGAGAGGGGAGTAGAAAATAAGTCCAGAGATGGCACAGAAGCAAAGGGCTGCAGATCTTAGAGGACAATGATTCTCAACTTTGGCTACACATTATAATCATTTGGAGAGCTTTAACAATCCCAAGTTCCAACTATCCTTCAGTTCAGATAAATCATAATCTTTTGGAGTGGGATACATGCATCAATATTTTGTTAAAAGTTTCTCAGGTGAGTCCTATGCACAATCAAGTTGGAAGATGACTGAAGTGGTGCCTTGTATATCTTTGTAATGAGTTTGACATTTCTCTGGGTAAGATAGGAAGCTATAGCAGAGTTGGGAGCAAAGACATGACATTATCTGATTAAATTTTAAAGGGATCACTCTGTTGCTGTATTGAGAGGAAACTGAAGTAAAACACAAATGGATGCTGGAAAATTAGGTGGCTTTTGCAGTAATCCAGGAAAAATATGATGGTGGTTTAATCGAGGATAACTGCAGTGGAGGTGATAAGAAATGGTCAGATTCTATTGATGTACTTTGAAAGCAGAGCCAATAAGCTTTGCTGGTGTATTGGATAAAGGCTATAAGAGGAAGAGAAGATTCAAGGGTAACTCTCATCCACAGAGTGGAGTCAATAATAGGGATCAATTTCTTCCTACACTTATTCTGAGTATTAGAGTATTAAATGGCTCATAGGTATAAAATCCCTAGAATATTGCCTATCACAAAGGAAGGACTTAATAATGTTATCTTCTATTGCTATAACCAAAGCAAACTTACTGCCATCAAGTCAATTCCAACTCATAGTGACCCCCATTGGTTTTCCAGGCTATAAGTCTTTACAGAAGCAGACTGCCTCATCTTTCTTCCACAGAGCACCTGATGGGTTCCAACCACCAGCCTTTTGTTTACCAGTTAACACTACAGTATATTTCAAAAATGTCACTTAAAGCTCTAATATTATTTTTCTGTTACTTCCTGTTCTTTTTTTACCAATATCTAAAAATAGTTTTAATTTTCAGCATTTAAAAAGAATTCTTATTAGATAAACCTCAGGAATATGAGTATTTAAATAATACATATAAGTGCATATCAGCATTTCAAAAGTAATGTGGCTCATTTAAAGAGTTTTCTTGAACAAATGCAAAGCAAATATTAATTTAAAAAATTAAAAGGATCTTTTAAATATTTATGTTCTCAAATTATAAATCTAGTAAAGATGGCATTTTACCTTATGCTAGTTATATATTAATAATGAGAGCTGTATTTTATTAGGCACACTTTTCTTGTAAATTGTGTGCATGGAATTATATTTGTGCTGTGGTATAAGAACAAATTTAATCTATATCACATTCATTTTCTATCTGACTATGGAAAAAAATGGAGATTCACTTAACCACAAATAACTATTTTTAAACCATAAAAATTATAGTTGAATATAATCCTAGTATTTTTTTTTTTTCCAGAAAAAAAGAATATGTGAAACTTCCTATAGAAGTGTGTTACTATTTACCATGGCTATTATAGCTTAGGATCTCTGGTGCCATAGTGGTTAAAGCATTTGGTTACTAACCAAAATGTCAGTAGTTCAAACCAATCAGCTGTTCCATGGGAAAAAGATAAGTCAGTCTTCTTTCATAAAGATTTACAGCCTTGGAAACCCTATGGGGCAGTTCTGTCCTAAAGGTTCTGTCCCTTATGATCCCATAGCATTTCTGACAACAGCTAGTTTGTCTCGGAATGGCCTCTAGCAACATAGATGGCAAAGGCTTGCAATTTTCCTGTTGTCACTGTGAGTCAGAATTGACTCGAAGGAAGTAGGTTTAGTTTTATTTATTTATTTTTTTGGTATTAAAGCTTAATGCCAAATACTATTTATAAATAATATGACAATAAACACCCAGCAGTGTTTCATTCTGTTGTACATAGGGTCACTCTAAGTTAGAGTTGACTCAATGGCACCTAACAACAAAACATCCAGCTACAATAAAGCATGGTGCTCTGAGAACCAACCATATGGATTGATGAAACTTCTATTTTTAAATTAGGAGTTAGAGTATCAACAACTAATAGCCTGAATTTTCTCTTTTAGCACTTTAATACTATTAAGTGTGTAGTGTGATTTGTATTACCTTATACCATGAAACTATATTTTATAACTTTCTTAGTTAATTTTCCTTCTGCAGAAAAGAGTTAGCATTGATTTTTTGTTGGTGTGTAATGTGTAATTATAGGATTTTATGGAGAAATTCCATGCATTTTTCTAAACTCCTCTGTGGTCATTCCTATACCCATGTTTGGCCCATACAGGCAATTTTGGATGTACAGATTTAAACTTTTTCTCCACCAGACCGGCAAATCATAATCACCATCCTAAAGAGATTTTACAAAATGCAAGTGCAGACACAAGCAGCTATATTTTGCAAACATTTCTGTAATTGTCAGTAATTGTGATAACTGTGACAACAGTTAATCAGATGGCATTCTATGACATGCTGCATCACAAGCCAGCCAAAAAAAAAAAAATAAAAGGTTAAAATGTTCTTGGTTTTATTTAAATATAAAACATGCTAGCTACGGTTGTTGTTGTTGTTGTTATTTGCCGTCAAGTCGGCCCCGACTCATAGCTAGCTAGGGTAGATTCATAGAAACCTAAGGGTGGAAGAGAGCAAATTCAGTAGTAAGCTTTCTAAGTTAAAGCTATATTATATTTGAATTCAATTTAAGCTCTTAAAATGTAATTCTGAAATCCAGTTGCCATGTTTCATGAGTCTGTATCTACTACTTTTCTTCCCAGATTTTTTTTTTAGGTACATTAAAAATGACATTTGTACTTTCCTTATGATTGAAATTTCTGATCCCACTCTTGGTGGCCTCTCTCTTCTATAACTAAAAATATAACTCAACCTAGCATAAATCCAAAATCAATGATGACTGAAAAAGAAAAAAACCTTGAAGGGTTTAGTAGATATTCTGCAGGAAATTATAATCAGAGTTTCAACTAGGAAGACCACGAGAATCAAGATGATTTTCAGCAAAAGGAGATATTAACTCTTCTTTATTTAATGATATTTTAAAACAAGAGTGATTTAGTTGTTTCAATACTATAATAACCCTAGCTAAATCTTTTGCAAATACAGAGGCATTTTGAAAAGTAATAGCATGGCCAACCTTCTGATTTATAAACATATAACTGAATTTTTAACTTTAAACATAAGTTATAGATGTAATCCTCCAAGGACTGTTTTCTGCAAAGTCACTTGCAAATCAATTGTTCAGAATTCAGAAAGTGTTTTCCCATAAATATCTCTTTAAAAGATACTGCTTAAGTTCCTAGGCAGACCCAGAAAGGCCTATTTAACGCAGACTACACCAAAAGGATGTGACTTTTAAATGGGAAGAGGCTACAGTTAACTTCAGAAAAAGAAGGGTGTACATATTTTCCTCCCTTCTACATCACTTGCCCAAGTCAAATTTTTTAAAGGGCTTTTTTCTTGTACATCCTCCTCTTTCTTCATGTTCTCTTCACAAGCCCACAGATATCCAACTTTTACTGTAAATCTCATGTGGTAGCACTCCCTCCCCGTGCCCTCCTACCTTAAACCCATTACCATCTAGTTGATTCTGACTTACAGCAACTTTGTAGGACAGAGTAGAATTGCCTCACAGAATTTTCAAGGCTGCAATTTTTATGAAAGCAGACGACTGCAAAGTGGCTGGAGAGTTCAAACTGTAGTCAGTTAGCAGCCCAGCACTTAACTGCTATGCCACCAGGGCTCCTTTCTCCTGCCCTAAACTAGGTATTTTTGCACCTCATAAAATCACCTCTATCGTGGGAGCTCTCCCCACCCTAGTGTAAACTCCTGTTGTCTAAGTTCCACAGATCTTCCCTGAATATAATCTAATTCATACTAATATGTGACTCACCAATGCTCTCTTAACCCCTCCAGTTACTTTTGTTAACCCAAATGATGATTTTGTAAACCCAAATAGAATTTTAATAGTGGCATTTCAAGTAGCAAAACAAAAAGAAGTGAAATTATGTAGACAGTGTAGATGAGGATATTTTTGGACCAAGAGATAATCATGACCACAGAGGTCACCTCCTCACTGTTGTTGTGGCTCTTTAGGGATTCTCATCTTTTATCCCTTATGATCCCATAGCATTTCTGACAACAGCTAGTTTGTCTCAGAATGGCCTCTAGCAACACAGATGGGGGGAAACAAAGGCTTGCAATTTTCCACTACTCTTTGTGAACCTCCATCTCTTCTAAACCACTAAGCAAGGTACATTTCCTGCACAGATGTTTTATAGCTCAGGTCAGAGTTTTGGAAGTAATAATTTTACAAGACTTCAGCTAAGCCTTCTATTTTTGTCCTTCTGGTTTGAAAGAGCAGTACCATTGCTTATAACTCATGATTAGTGTACCAAGAAAGTCTTTTTGACGTACATATGAACCAAACTTTCTATACTTTATTTTAGAGCTTACACAGTCATTATTTGAGTTTATTGCTCCAGATTTTTGAGGAATCTTTGGAAGTGGCTTTATTTGTTGTACATAATCCAAGCACCAAATTGTGAATTGAGTGCTCTAGAGACATTTTTTTGAGTGACATGCAATTTTTATTAATTCTACTCAAGATTAGCAGCTTATCCTCTATTGGGGTATAGTATTGCTTGTTACTCACTTTTAACATTTTCAGGAAACTGAACCACTGTAATTATCTGCTTTATATGAAGGAGTATTATATATATATATTTTTTTTCTCTGAGAGAGAAAATTTGAGGAGAGTAGTCTATGCTGTGGCCCACAGACCTCTGATATAGGCTATTAGATTGGTAGGCTAAACATTGTTATGGTGCTCCAGTAAAGCCCCAGGGGGAAATATAGCAGAAATTTGTATATGATGGTTAGCCCTCTTTCTCTCATTCTGTAGCAAAACTGGTAGTCATAATCAAAAGGTCTTGACTTCAAAACTGAAGCTACCCGTATAGCAATACTTCTGGTTCACTTATGAGTTTGTTTTTGTTTTTCAGAGTCTCTGATATGGTATATCTAAATATCCATGATAAAGTTCTCAAGAAAATATCCTACTACTTAGTAAAAATTTGAAGTACATCACTTCTTTAAGAAAAAATACTTCAGTTCAATTAAATCTGTTGTTGTTGTTGTTATGTGCCGTCAAGTCAGACCTGACTCTTAGTGACCCCTCCTTGGGTTTCTGAGGCAGTATCACTACGGAAGTAGATTGCCTCATCTTCCTTCCGAGGAGTGGCTGATGGATTTGAATCGCCAGCCTTCTGACTAGCAGTCAAATGCCTTAGGAACTATGCTACTAGGGCTCCCCAATTAAATCTAGTGACTCTTTATTTAATATCTATAGTGTGCCAGACATGGTACCAGGCCCTGGGACTACAAGGATGAGCAAAACAAAGTAAACTCATTGCTGTAGGAGAGATTATGTTCAAGCTAATAGGAGACACAGCCACACAGACATATGGCTCTAATTAATGTTGGTGTGGACAGGGTGCTTTGACAACAAGAAAGAGAGAAACTTGGTCCCACTTGATTCCTCCATTTACCTAACCAGTCTTCCCCTCCTTCGAACCTCTCTCAGGTCATTGCTGGTTGTGGCTTGAAGATGTATTTCCTGATTTGCCTCTGCCTACTTCTCCAATCTCCCCTTCACTCTCTCTTACACAACAAATTCCAGCCACAAGAACACCAAACTCCTTTGTTCTCAAGCACACCAAACTCAAATTCTAACTTAAAACATTTTTGCAGACTGAAAACTATTCTCAGGCCCTACCACATGACTCTCTATCATATCAGTCTATTTTATTTATTTTATAGTTTATCATTATTCACATTATCTCATTTATTTTTACTTGATTGTTTTCTATGTAGGTATACCTGGAGCAAGCACCTCTCTTTCTTGGTTCCCACTTTCATGCCAGCAAATAGAGCAATGACAGGTCCCTGGTAGACGTTCAATGAAAGTTGTTTGAAGGAATGAACATAGGGGCTCAGCAAGGGCCTCTTCCTTTTATGATATTTACTATGAAAATCTTTCTAGTGATGAAAGTCTAGAGGAGTATTCCTGACATGTGATAAAGCATAAGCCAAGCAATTTGGACATGAAGTAACATGGTGAATACAAGCAGTCTGATATTGCAAAAATCTAAAAAATTGAAGTCAGGAGGATATGACACTGGAGATATAAGCACGGGTTCAGGTCTTTGTATTCATGCTGAGGACATTGCACTTTATTCTGCCATCAAAGGTCCTTGAAAAGTTTTAAGTCAGTGAATAGCCAAGTAGGATTTGTGTTTTCATAGGGTTTGAATATATGTATTAAAAAAAATAAATAAAAAACTTGTACAATTATGTGCTGACTCCGAGGTGGCATGGCATTCAAATTTTACATTTTTCTTTAGGTCAGGCAAAGAATTTGAGCTCAGTTTAAAATGAATGGACCACTGAGAAGCTTACAGTGTCTTCAGGGTCCACTGGTCAGATCCTCAAAAACCATAATCAATAGATGGCATTACTGCAGAGACAATGTGACATGCTGATGACTGCTCAGATCTGTGCTTTCTGTATGTTGTGCTCTAGGGTTTGAAAAGGGGTCTGATGGAGTTCTGCAGCTTTGGGAAATGGCAGGCATGATTATGTATACCTTTCAGAGACAACCTTCCAATCAGACTCACCCTTCCTGTCAGTTAGAGGTTAAGCTCCATGTTTCTCAACAGTCAAGTTTAGAGAGCAAAGAAAGAGAATGAAGACAAATGGAATTCTAGCTACTGAACTCTGATAGGCAGTGTATATATACGCCACATTCATTCCCTTTCATTTGAATTTGCCTTCCTTGGAATAAGCCATGAATCATTTTTTTAAAAAATCATAGTTTCTTTTTGATTAATCTGCAGTAGGAAGCCCCAAGATATTGCTCGTACATTTTTCTCCTCCCCTCATAAACAATTCAATTCATTTTGATTTAATATGTATTGAGCACTGACACAATACATGTCAGTATAGTGGATGCTGTGATAGAATTTCTACATAAAACGGAAAGAACTACATACTACCTTCAGGGAAGCAAGCAGTCCATTTTATACAAGACAATAGGAGTAACAGTAATAGCAGCTAGTGCACTGCAAGATAGTATCAAAGGTTATTTAATTCAGTCTCCACTTATTAACCATCCACAACATTCAAGAAAACCATCATGTCTTAAACCCTTAAACCAAACTAGAGGAGGCTGTATGGAAAAAAGAGTAGAAAAAGGACTATAGATTTTGTTTGAAAAATAGAGATACATGGGAGGGGAAAGGAAGGGTGAGGGAAGATAGATAGTTAAGGAACAGGTTTGAAATGAGTGAAGGGAGAAGCAATATAACAAAAGCATGTGACTAGCATACTATCACTAAGGAAAAGGAAGAAAGAGAGGGGCACACAAGGTACAGACAATAAAGGCAAATGCTATTGCATGCACAACACTGCATTATCAATAACAGCAAACACTAATGTACAGGTGGATATATAGATGGACAAGCAATATTAGATAATGATAGACAAACGGGAATATACCCACAACCATACATACGTTTGGCATATGATATTCCTACATATGTATTTGAGTGTGCTATAAATATGTCCATATGCAGTTTAAACTTAACAGGAGGCAAAATTAGAATAACTTCTTAGCCAAAACTAAGCACCTTGAGGGAGTGAGTCACTGGGCCTGCAGGCTGGGGACCACGGCTGTGAGATCAAGCTCAATTGACACAATATGGTATGCAAAAATATTGTTCCACATTTTACTTCAGTGAGTAGCAATTGGGGTCGTAAAAGCTTGCAAGTGACCATCTAAGATTCAACTATTTGTCTCTCCTCTTTGGGAGCAAGGAAGAATGAAGAAACCAAAGATGCATGAAAAGAGTCCAAATGAGAACCTCAGCCTATATGACCCTGAAACCAGAAGAACTAGATGGCGCCCCACTACCTGTGCCAACCACTTGGAAAGGGATAGAGTGAGAGAAAAATGTGGAACAAAACTCAAAATCATAAAAAAAAACTCACACTTACTGGTCTGACAGAGACTGGTGAAACCCCTGAAACTATGGCCCCGAGTCACCCTTTTGGCCTGAAATTGAACTCACTCCCATGGCTTAAATCTCAGCCACACTGTAGACAGGCCTACAAGCTGAACACCTACACCAGGGAGATGCACTCCTTACAACAATTAATCATGGGAGATCAGAACAGCAGCTTCTGCACAAGGAGAAAGTAGGGAGGCAGGAATGCATAGGCAAGAAGCACACAAGGAAAGGGTGACCACAGGGAGGAGAAGTGGGAGGAGAGCTCTTACACTGCCGGGCATGTAACCAGAATCACAAAACAAAATGTGTGAACTGTTGAATATAAAAGAATCTGCTTTGTAAAATGTCACACAAATCACAATAGAAAGTTAAAAAAAAAAAGAGAGAGAGAGAGAGAGTGAAAGATGCATCATTTGTAGATAAGGAAACTGAGGCATTCCTTACATTTCAGTTGGACCATTAACTTTTCCTACTATTTAGAAATTCCTCATTGACATGAACTATTATGCCATGTAACTCCATTTCTTAATAGGTAAAAGAAACACCTCTTTAAATTTAGTGAATCCTTTCTCGGTCAGAATAATTTATGTTTTCAATTCTACTCGAAGGTATTGAGTGGAAAGGTAGGTAGGGTGCATGATAGAAGAAGCAGATATCATCTTAATAGTGCTCTGTCTCAGAAGATGGATTAGAAACATAAAGAGCTAATAACACCAAGGATTTTCCTTGCTCGGTTATCTTTTATACATTAATTATACCGAAAACCCACTTAAATGGAAACCTTTGTTACAGAGTTTTTTCTTTTTTTTAAAGAGAAGTTTCTTTTCCTTACTTTGCACTTGAGTTGGGAGATATCAGAGAGATAGGCTGATTTAGTAAAACAAAGTATAGTTCATTTGCAGTACACTTTCTCCTCACTTATCAATTATCTTGTAATCTGAAATTCACATTTATGACAAGAGTAAAAAAATCTACTACCCAACTATTTTACACATTAACAATGTATGTCTGGCAATAACGAATGTGAGATGCAAGGCAAGAGTAACACTGACTGTGATACTTAAGATGATGTGTCACTTGGCTGGGCCATGACTCTCAATGGTTTGGCAGTTGGGTAATGATGCAGTTTGGCAATTTTGTAATGATGTAATTTGGCAGTTATGTAATGCTGTGGTCATCCTTTATTTTGTGATCCAATGTAGTCATCCTCCATTGTCACATCATGCCAATTTTCACATAACAACCTGGTCTTTGGAAGCTAATCATGTTGATAAATGAGGATAAACTAATTAATTTAACTGACCAATGAATCATCATTGTATTACACATTTTGTCACTATGACAGAAATGGAGTCAGATCATACCTGTACCTAAGGTACTCTCTGGTTTTAAAACAAATACCCATGGAAACTGCACCAACTGGGCAAATTTTTAATGTATTATTGTTTGTTTTTCTGCTACTGTGGTGATATAATCTTATATTTTATTACTAGATATTCATTTTTATTGTCAATTTCAATAGATTTTATTGTAGGAGCCCTAGTGCTTTACCGCTAACTTAAAGGTTGGCAGTTTAAACCCACCAGCTGTTCCACAGGAGAAAGATGTGAAAATCTGCTCCCTAAATATTTACAGCTTTGGAAACACTATGCCCCATAGTCTTTTTAGCCCTGAAGAGTCACTATGATTTGGAACTGACTCAGCAACAACAGGTTTGGTTTATTGTTTTTCTTGCTTAGAGTGGTTTTAGGTGTATAGAACAATTGTGTGGAAAGTATAGATGGTTCCTGTGTGTCTTCTTCCTCCTACACATTCTTTTACCTATTAACATCTTGTGTTCCTGTGGTGTATTTGTTACAATTGATGATTGTTGGTTCATTATTATTAACTTGAAATATTACTGAGGAAGGTAAAAAACCACAACTTTCAGTATGGATTACATCTGAATATAAAGAAAACAACTATCTTTACAAGCAGACCAATAAACAACATCATGATAGATAGTGAAAAAATTGAAGTTGTCAAGTATTTCATTCTTCTTGGATCAACAATCAACACTCATGGAAGCATTGAACAAATCTACTATAAAATATCTATTTAAAGGCATCAGTTTTATGACTAAAATGTGCCTGACCCAAGCCATGGTCTTTTCCATTGCCTCATATGTATGTGAGAAATGGACAATAAAAAAGGAATACCAAAGAAGAATAAAGAAGAATTCATGTATTTGAATTGCAGTGTTGGCAAAGAATTTTGAATATACTATGGACTCCAGAAGAAAGAACAAATCTGTCCTAGAGTAAATACCACCAAAATGCTGCTCACAAGCAAAATGGCAAGACTTTGTCTCCCTTGCTTTGGATGCATTATCAGGAATCACCTATCCCTGGAGACTATTCATGCTTAGTAGAGTGTCAGTGGAAAAGAGTGAGACCCTTGATGAAATAGACTGACATGGTATCTGCAACAATGGCCTCAGACACAGCAATGATTGTACGAATGGTTCAAGAACAGGCAACATTTTGTTGTTATTCATGAGGTCACTATGAATCAGAGCCAACTTGACAACACTTAACAACAACAATTATTAACTCAAGTCTGTAGTTTACAATAACTTTGCTCTTTCTGTTGTACAGTCCTATGAGTTTTTAGGTTTTCATTTTTAATATTATTCATAAATAAAAGTTACCTGATACATAAAAAAACAACTTGAGAATTTTTCATGTTTTTCTATAACTCCCTGAAAGAAAATATTGGAATAACTAATGGTACAATATGCATTACTTTTCCAATTAAAATCTTTTTTCTGTAATTTCAAGGATGCCATTTGTATCTGGTCTTGCTGATGCATACATTGACAATTGGATTTTTTTTCCTTAAAAAAAATTCATGAATCAAAGTAGAGAGAATGGAATAGAAATGTCTTCTACATGTCAGTCACTATGTTGAGTTCCTTATTCATATCATTTCATTTAATCCTCCAAACAAGAGCTAATACAGTCTACTTATTAGTATTTTACCGTTCCTTTTTCAGTCAAGTGCCAACAGCTTCCTTTCTATTTGCTCTATATAATGTAAAGATGAGATAATCGAGCTATTTTCTGCTTGTTTTTGGCTTTGTTTTGTCTTTTCCCTTCCACTTCTCTATACTCCCTTCTTTTTCATGCCGTCACCTTTTCTTTTCCCTGAGTAACCTTAATTGACTACCATTTTTCACACTGTATTTCCAATGAAATACTATGCTCTTCATCCAATCCAATTCTGTTCTTCTGCCAACTTGTATGGCTGTTTCAAGGTTCACAACTATGAAAAGTGGACTCTATTTTCTTGGTAGCCTTTGCTACAAGAAACTTTATTTGACTTCTATTTGTTATCTAAGGTTTTTGAAATATGCTTTGTTAAAGTTAATTTAGGTGGTTTCTTCCAGTGCTTTGTTTTATGCTTTATACTCCCTGATCACTCCTAGCTAGAGTTTTCTCCCCCTTTTTTTTTTTTTAAATGTCAAATTAATTCTTACATTTCTTTATAAGCAAAGTCAGCTATCAGCAAACTTGATGCTACCCTTCACAGTAAAATAGAGTCAAGGATTTTATTTAGTACTGTTAAATACATAGGAGCTCTGGTGACATAGTGCCTAAGGCACTTGACTGCTAACCAGAAGGCTAGTGGTTCAAACCCACCAGCCACTCCTCAGAAGAAAAGTTGGGCAATCTACTTCCATAGTGATACTGCCTCAGAAACCGAAGGAAGGGTCACTATGAGTCAGATCTGACTCGACGGAAATGAGGTTTTGGTTTGGTTTATTAAATACATACACTCACATACCCCAATAAAAACACCGGTTGCCACTGAGTCAATTCCAACTCATGGCAACTCCATCTGTGTCAGAATAGAACTGAGCTATATAGGGTTTTCAATGGCTCATTTTTCATTCCATTATACATGATGTCACTATAAATCAGAGCTGACTCAATGGCAGAAGTAGATCAGAGAAGTAGATCTCTAGGCCTTTCTTCCAAGCACTTCTGGATAGACTTGAACTGCCAACCTTTTGGTTAGCAGCTTAGGGTATTAATGTTTGCACCACCCAGGCGCTCCCCACAGAGCCACATATATATAAATACATTAAAATTAATTAATTAAACAATTGTGATTCTCTTGCAGAAACATGATGGTCATTTCACAGTCATCCAGTTGGTTGGTATGCTCCGAGGCATTGCATCTGGCATGAAGTATCTTTCTGATATGGGTTATGTCCATCGAGATCTAGCTGCTCGGAATATCTTGGTCAACAGCAACTTAGTGTGCAAAGTTTCTGATTTTGGTCTCTCTCGGGTGCTGGAAGATGATCCAGAAGCTGCTTATACTACAACTGTAAGTCTATGTGTTGTTTTCTGATATTGTTTAGTTTTATTGTTTCTAATGTCATTATAGTAATTGTTTTTTCTTTCTTAGTTTTCTGTTTTAATTCTCCTAATTTAACATCATTATTTAATTGAGACATATTTGCCTTATCCAAGTAAAAAAAAACTCTTCTTTTTGGCTGTTTTCTTTCTTTAACTGCACTAGGACTTAATCATCCTTCAGACCCATGTCATAACTTCCTTCCCAATAAATCTGCCTTTATCTGAGGTTTGTTCAATGCCTCAGTAATTAACTCCTTTAAATGGAGTTCTATATAGGCCAGCAGTGTAATAAATTGTTAATTCAGTGATAGTGAGTTATCAGTGGTTATGAAATGACTTTTTTTCCACACAGTAAAGGTTACAAAATAATCTGAATATTCATACCTAAAAATGAGCAAGATGAATTTTTCTGGAGCTATATAAGTACATGGTAAATATGTTTTCAAATAATATTTGGGGAAAATGTGAAGCAGGAATAAAAGACTAAAATATTAGTACCAAACTCTTATCTATACATGAAATTATCTAAGCTTGACTTATGGATAGTTCAATTTCTAAATGCCCTAAAAACAAATTGATTCCATTGATGTCTTTGCTTACTGTTTTCAGAAATTTAGTCTAGGAGTCTCTGTTAAGCTATCTGAAAGCTACTTTTTTTAAAAAATTATGCTGTATTCTGATATTTGTTAACAAAATCTTCAAAACCAATTGATTTGACAGCTGCAGTGAAAAATAAGTCAGTGCAACTATCCAAGATGCTTTTATTTTGCTCTCTTCTTTTAATCTTACACATTACATTAAAAGAGGCAAAACCATGACTTAGTTTCCTTTTATTTCATTTTCTCTGAATTTTTTTGAAACTGTGGTATGTTCATTTACTCCAGAATGAATGAAAGTCTAGTATTTTAAATGAAATGCTTTGTGCCCTTACTATGATTGCTTTGTAGAAATGTTCTAAATTAACTTATCAATGATATTTTCACTAAGTTTTCCAACAAAGAGTCACAGTGCTGAGGAAAATAAATTAATCTTCAGAACCTGATGTAAAACATAGCAGTACCTATTGATCTTTTAATTTGGCCAGAGAATTTTATAAAAATGAAAGTCCATCACATTTGAAAAGAAATTGTTTCATTATGAAAAGCAGTACTTTCAACTCCATTTTCTAATTGAAAAATGTAATAATTATTTTCATATTTTTCAATATCTTTATTTTCTTCTCTTTTATTTTTGTAAATGTATAACTTGAAATAACTTTTGAAGTTATAGAATGCCGCATAAAAGAGTTTTCTATTAAGGTAATTATTTCCAATTCTGAAGAATTAAAAAAAAAAAAAATCACTGTCATAGAGTGGGTTCTGACTCATAGCGACCCTTCCTTGGGTTTCTGAGGCAGTATCACCATGGAAGTAGATTGCCCAACCTTCCTCCTGAGGAGTGGCTCGTGGGTTTGAACTGCCAGCCTTCTGGTTAGCAGTCAAATGCATTAGGCACTATGATACCAGAATAGTATTTAAAATTATTTTTTCTAACCATTGTTCAATATGATGTTTATAAAATTTCAATAAATGCAGTCCATTCAAAGAATAAACCAGGAAATAACTATCAGAATCTGACTGTATCCGTACATAGAGACATGTAAAACCCCTTATTAAAATAATATTTTTAACTTTTCAAAATAGGAACCTCATAACTAAATTACAGGTACTAGTGAAATTGGCAGAGTAACACAAATATTGATGCAGATATAAAATTTGTTGAATTGAGTTTGACATCTAGACTCTAGAAACATTCTTTTTTCTGTGGTTATAGAGACTAAGAGGTCTAGAACAGTACTATTTTCATTTTATATCTGCCTACAAAATTAAGCAGCAAATTAAGTAACAAGAACATTAACACTCAAAAAATATATATACACACACACACATATATATATATATTTGTTGTTGTTGTTATGTGCTGTCGAGTCGGAACTGACTCATAGTGACCCCTCCTTGGGTTTCCAGGCAGTATCACTACGGAAGTTGATTGCCCAACCTTCCTTCCAAGGAGTGGCTGGTGGGTTTGAACCACCAGCCTTCTGGTTAGTATTCAAGTGCCTTAGGCACTATGCTACCAGAGCTCCCAAGATATATATATATATATATATATAGAGAGAGAGAGAGAGAGAGAGAGAGAGAGATCTGGAAAACAGTAGAGTACATCTTCATTAAGAAATGAATTCCTAAACTGAAGAGGTATCAACTAAAAGGCAAATAATGTAATTAAGTAAGTTTTGTTTTTGTTTTTCTTTTTAACTATCTCAAACTTACCATACTATTTAGAGGAGCCTGTGGTGCAAAATATCATTCATTGATTGTTTGACTTTAAAGAGAACATGGGCATTCAATACTTAAGATAGCAGCATCCTCATCTTCTAATAGCTTATCTTTTGACAAGGTAGATAGACTCAGCAAAACCAAAACCAAACCCGTTGCCCTCAAGTCAATTCAGACTCATGACCACCCCATATGTTAGAGAGTAGCACTGTTCTGAAGGGATTTTGTTGTCTGTAATCATTCCAAAAGCAGTTTGCCAGAGCTTTCTTGTGCTGAATGACTTGGTGAGTTCAAACTGCCAACCTTGACATTACCAGCTGATCACGAACTGCTTGCTCCATCTAGACTCCTAGACAGACTCATACTTTCTTGCAATTCATTTGTTGTCAATGTTATTGTTATCTGCCATCAAGCTATTCTCTGCAGAGAGGGAGGCTGCTGTGTAGAACATAAAGATTTGCTTTCTTGGAAATGCAATGGAGGTCTCTAAGAGTAGTAATCAACTTGATGGCATTGAGTTTTTGAGAACAGATAAATGGCTACTCAGAAATGAGACCAAAAGCAACCAAATATGGCACAGATTAAAAAAAAAAAAAAAAAAAACACAAAGGAGCAGACACCAGGAATGTGTGATACAGCTGGAAAGATAATAGCAGTAGCAGAGGATTTTTCTGTTAAGACATTAAGGCTCTGTGCTAAACACTGTGGTGCCATAGCAAAGAGGGCTTGACAACTGATAATGGCAAGAAAATCAAGAAATGTGCATTGTAGAAGAAACAGAAGGATAAAAATGCACAAACATACTACTCGACAAAGATTGAGGCCTTGGTTTTTTGAGCCAATTCTATGAGGAGCTGACCATGAATTTACTGTGGGGGATTGGTGACTAATTATCAACTGCACTTAATAACACATATATAATTAGTGATATGTGGTTAAATTAATCTGCACAAAATTTACTGAAAGTTTGGGTTGTTTTCATTGATTACATGGTCTCCTGCCAGGTTATAAATTTAGGTGCTAAGAAATCATTTATTTGTCTGAATCCAACACATATTCACATGAACAGTTGTTTTATGACTGTGTCCAAAGGAGGGACTCTCATTTGAATACCACTAAGCAACTCAGTCTTAAATTTACACTGAAAATGTTAAGACTTTTTGCTCTTAATTACAGAAATGAGATCCTATTTACTTAAAAATAATGTTAAAAGATATATTATGGTTCACATATATCTGTTTTAAGAGATATTTTATTTAA
>NW_006921999.1:1251719-1252673 GCF_000298275.1 Orycteropus afer afer
CTGTGTCTGTGTTAATTGGTTTCCCTTTTCTTTGTTGAAGAGGGTCTGTGCAATCCTTCTGCCTAGTCCACCATCTTGCCCCGCCTCCAACCTCCCCTATTCTACACATTGTTTGTTAGATGCCACTAAGTTACTTTTGCCTCATAGCAAGCCCATGCACAACAGCACGAAACCCTGCTCAGTCTTGTGACATCCTCAGAATCGTTGCCATCCTTGAGCCCATCAGCACAGCCACTGAGTCAATCCATCCCATTGAGGATCTTCCACTTTTTTACTGACCCTCTGCTTTGCCTAGCATGATCCTTCTCCAGAGACTTGTCCCTTCAGACAACATAACCAAAATATTAGCAAAGTCTGGCCATTTTTGCTTCTAAGAAGCATTCTGCTTGTACTTCCTCCAAGACAGATTGTTTTCATTCTTCCAGAAGTCCATGGTACATTCAGTATTATTTGCCAACACCAAAATTCAAATGCATCAATTCTTCTATGGTCTTCCTTATTCATTTTTCAGCTATCACATACATATGAGGCTATTGAAAATACCATCACTTGAATCAGACACACTTGGTGTTCACTGTGGCATCTTTGCTCTTTAATACTTTAAAGAGGTCTTTTGCCACAGATTTGCACAATGCAATAAATATGTCATTTAATTTTTTGACAGCTGGTTCCATGGGTGTTGATTGTGGATCCAAGGAAAATGAAATTCTTGGCAACCTAAATCTTTTCTCCATTTATCATGATATTTTTATTGGTCCAGTTATGAGGATTTTTGTTTTCTTTATGTTGAGGTGTAATCAATACTGACAACTTTTAGTCTTTGATCTTCATCAGAAAGTGCTTCAAGTCTTCTTCACTTTCAGTAAATAAGATTGTGTCACCTGCATATCATGGGAGCTCTGGTAGCATAGTGGCTAAGACACTTGCCTGCTAACCAGACGGCTGGCGGTTCAA
>NW_006921999.1:1252773-1263524 GCF_000298275.1 Orycteropus afer afer
GCACATAACAACAACAACAACAACAACCTGCATATCATAGGTTGTTAATGAGTCTTCTTCCAATCTTGATGCCACATTCTTTCTCATATAGTCCAGCTTCTCAGATTTATTTGCTCAGCATACAGATTAAGTATGGTGAAAGGATACAACCTAGATGCACACCTTTCCTAATTTAAAACCGTGCAGTATCCCTTTGCTTTTTTCAAACAATTGCCTCTTGATCTATGTACCAGTTCCTCATGAGCACAATTAATGCTATGGGATCTCCATTCTTTGCAATGTTATCCATAATCTGTTATGATGCACACAGTTGAATGCCTTTGCATAGTCAAAAAGCACAGGTAAATGTCTTTCTGGTATTTTTGCTTTCAGCAAAAATCCATCTGACATCAGCAATGATATCCCTTGTTCCATGCCCTCTTCTCAATCTGGCTTGAATTTCTAGTAGTTCCCTGTCACTATACTGCTGCAGTTGTTTTGAGATCCTCAGTGAAATTTTACTTGCATGTGATATTAGTATCATTCAATAATTTCCACATTCTATTCCATCATATTTCTTGGAATGGGCATGAATATTGATCTCCTCCAGTTGGTTGTCCAGGTGGCTGTTTTCCAAATTCCTTGGCATAGATGAGTGAGTGCCTCCAGTGCAGCATCTGTTTACTGAAACGTCTCAATGAGGCATTCCATCAATTCCTGGAGCCTTGTTTCTCATCAATTCCTTCAGTGCAGCTTGGATTTCTTCCTTTCAATAGCATCTGTTTTGATCATATGCTACCTCTGAGATGGTAGAATATCAACCAATTCTTTTTAGTACAGTGACTCTGAATTCCTTACATCTTCTTTTGATGCTTCCTGCATAATTCAATAGTTTTCCCATATAATCCTTCAATATCAACGTGAGGCTTGATTTTTTAATTCTGTTCTTTCAGCTTGACAAACGTCAGATGTGTTTTTCCCATTTTATTTTCCAACTCCAGGTCTTTGCAAATTTCATTGTAATACTTTACTTTGTCCTCTCGAGCTGCCCCTTGAAATCTTCAGTTCACCTCTTTTACTTAATCATTTTTTCTACTCACATTTATTACTCTCCTGTCCCGTCTGACATCCATTTGGATGTTATCTTCCTTTCTTGTCTTTTTAATAACCTTTTGCTTTCTTCATTTATGATGTCCTTGACATCATCCCACAACTTGTCTTGTCTTTGTCACCAGTGTCCAATGCATCAAATCTATTCTTCAAATGGTACCTAAATTCAGATGGGATATACTCAAGGTCATATTTTGGCTTTTGTGAACTTCTTTTGATTTTCTTCAAATTCAGCCTAAACTTGGATGTAAGCAATTGACAGTCTGATCCACAGTCCTCCCTAAGATCTTGTTCTGATGGATGACATTGAACTTCTCCATCTCTTTTTCCCATAGATGTAGTTGAACTGTGTATTTCATCTAGAAAAATCCACATTTACAGTCATCATTTATGTTGATTAAAAAAAGTATTTGTGAAGAATAAGTTGTTAAGTTATACAAAATTCTATCTTGTGATGTCTGAATTCATTTCTATCACCAATACCATATTTCCCACTAATGATGCTTCTTTGTTTCCAACTTTCACATTCCAATCACCAGTAGTTATCAATACATTTTTATAGCATATTTGGTCATTTTTAGACTGCAGGAGTTGGTAAAAATCTTCAATTTCTTCATCTTTGGCCTTAGGGTTTGAATAATAATCTCATTGACTGGTCTTCCTTGTAGGTATATGGGATATTATCCTATCACTAATAGCATTGTACTTCTATTCTACATAAGTTATGAGAAAAGGTAAATCTAATATCAGTCTAAGAAGGAATGGTCTATAGCCAACATGGATATAATTATAGCAAACACTGGAGCAGCATGAGAGGAGCATATTTATATGTGTATTACAAAGCTAAAGAAAGAACTGAGCAGTCGTCCACCTTCACCTAATTTAGGTCTTCATGAATTGGCTTATTTTTTGAAGTGAGTTCCTAAATCTTGATCCATATCCATTTTCAAGTGTAAATATTTTAATAAATAAAAAGGGAAATAATTATTTTAGATCATTCACTATTCTGCCTTTAGTTACTCAAATCTAATTAATGAATAATTGCCATCTTCCTGGAGATCTTCCTTCACTTTCTGGTAGAGCTTCTAGAATGTTGCTCATTTTTGTCTTTTAAATAAAAGAGTTGTTGTAAAAAGCTACTTAGTGAGAACATTTAAAACAAAAAAGAATTTTAGATAAAATCTTGTAATATGGTGCACTAAATAAGTGACTTTGTACTGAGAAATATTTCTGATTTCTTGGGTTTAGAATAACAAAACTTTATCCTTTGAACTCTTACCACAGGATTCTCTCTTCAATTTACTAATGTTAGGAGTGACACTATGCTAAGATACACTATGTGGTGTAATATATCTTACTGAGTCTACCCAAGTTGAACCAGAGTCAAGCTAAAGAAATGCATCTTACTTCAATTGTTCCTTAAGGCTCAGCCAAGCTGAAAATGGGGGGGCATATGACAGACTTGAACACAAAGGGAAACCCATAGATAAAGCCATTGTCAATCTCAATTCATGGCGGCCCTATGGGACAGAGCAGAACTGCCCTGTAGGTCTTCCAAGGCTGTTGTAATCTTTAGAGAACACTTCTTTCTCCCACAGAATGGCTGGTGAGTATGAACTGCAACCTTTCTGTTAATAGTGAGCACTTAACCACTATACCACCAGGGTCCTAGACCCTTAGATAGGAGTCTAAAAGCTACTACCCCATCCCATTCCCCAGAAAAACTATACCAAACCAAGAACCAAACACTGTCATCGAGTAGAACCCGACTCATAGCAACCCCTCCTTGGGTTTCCAAGGTGGTATCACTATGGAAGTAGATTGCCCAACCTTCCTTCCAAGGAGAAAAACTATACACCACAGCATAACTAAAACATAAGTGCAGACACCTACACAAAATTCACTGCAAAACTCAAAAAAAAAAGGAAATGAAAGTTTTCTTTTAGGCAAACCTAAATTCAGCATCCTGGGTATCAAGAAAAGGGAAAAAAAGAAAAGAAATATAGCAATGTTATCATAATACTTCAATGTGAAGATTTAAATAATTTTTTGCTCAATAAAAAGATGGTGAGCAAATGACTCTTAGAAATGTGAAAGCCAATAATATCCAGGTTGCATGAGTTAGATTCATCATTAAGAAAAGAACTATAGCATCTGGGAAAAATAGCAAAAAGTCTCTTCACAAAAGAACAGTTCTCACCCAGCAGAAACTGTGATAGCAGTCAATTAAAATCAGTCAAATGGATTGACCATTATAATTAGCTGAAGAGGGAGAAATAGATGTGTAAATATTAGGTTTCCAAAGGAAAAAGTTCCCTTGAATAATTAAGTATTTGATGGATGAATTCATAAGAAGAAAATCTAATAGTGTCTATTTACCTTTTCCAGTGTAAATTTTTTGTAAAAGAATAATCTAATGACCTAACATATTAAAGCTATATTCTTAGAAATTAGTGGTTTTCACATCTTGAGTCCAAATATCAGGAAGCTAATTTATGAAATGGAGATTAAAGGAGAACAAAACTTTATTCTGAACAAGAAAGAGGTATTCTAAACGATAAGCAAGACTCTTCCTTAATAACCGTTCAGGAGGTGAATGTTGCATACACAAGCTTTGATCACAGGCTGAGAGACTAAAAATCATAAAGGCTATTTCCTGGGATGGTGTATTAGAAGAGTAGAAAAGTTAAATACACAGGTATCATTTCAATGAAATATACTACATGGGTGAATTAGTAATGGCAGATCTTGAGCATGACATGGATATGGTAATCAGTAACAATATTGGATAAAGTTAATATCCACAGTACCATTCCCTGAAAAGCACTCATGTCTGAAGCTTAGGAAAGAATGATTGGTGATAGTTACAGATGACCTCTTTGTATTAGAACAAAGGAAAAAGATTTGATGATTATCATACTCAGCGTACGAAATAGCTGAACAAACAGAAATCTCTACTACTAATATCACACACAAGTAAAATTTTGCTAAAGATAATTCAAAAGCAATTGCGGCAGCATATTGACAAGGAACTTCTATAAATGAAAGTTGGATTCAGAAGAGGATGTGGAATGAGGGAAATCATTGCTGATGTCACATGGATCTTGGCTGAACACAAAGCATACCAGATAGATATTCATTGTGTTTTATGGACTATGCAAAAACATTTGACTCTGTGAATCATAACAAATTATGGATAACATTGTGCAGAATGGCATTCCAATTGTGCTCATGAGGAACCTGTACATAGACAAAGAGGCTGTTGTTCAAACAGAACAAGGATATACGGCATGGTTTAAAATCAAGAAGGGTGTGCATCAGGGTTGAATCCTTTCACCATACTTATTCAATGTGTATGCTGACCAAATAATCTGAGAACTTGGACTATATATGAAGAAGAACATGGCATCAGGATCAGAGGAAGACTCATTAACAGCCTGCAACATGCAGATGACAAAACCTTGCTTGCTGAGAGTGAAGATGACTTGAAGCACTTACTGATTAATATTAAAGACTATAGCCTGCAGTATGGATTACACCTCAACATAAAGAAGACAAAACTCCTCACAACTGTACCAATAAGCAGTATCACGATAAATGGAGAAAAGATTGAAGATGTCAAAGATTTCATATTACTTGGATCCACAATCAATACCCATGGAAGCAGCAGTCAACACATCAGATATCATATTACACTGGTCCAATCTGTGCAAAAGATCTCTTTAAAGTGCTGAAGGGCAAAGACATATCTTTGCAGACTAAGTTGCACCGAACCCAAGCCATGGTATTTTCAATAGCCTCATATGCGTGCAAAAGCTGGACAATGAATAAGGAAGACCAGAGAAGAGTTGATGCTTTTGAATTGTGGTACTGGTGAAGAATACCATGAACTGCCAGAAGGATCAACAAATCCGTGCTGGACGAAGGGCAGCCAGAATGGTCTTTGAAAGCAAGGACAGCCAGATTTCACCTCACCTGCTTTGGTCAAGTTGTCAAAAGGGACAATTCCCTGGAGAAGGGTACCAGGCTTGGTAAAGTAGAGGGACAGCCAAAAAAGGGAAGACCTTCAAAAAGATGCATTGGCACAATGGCTGCAACAATCAACTGAAGTATAGAAAGGATTGTGAGGATTGTTCACAACCAATTCTGTTGTACATAGGATTACTGTGAGTTGGAGCTGACTCAATGGCATCTAACAACAATATTAGTAATCTGGAAGACAGGGAGGGCCATCTATCTGAAAGTCCTATGTTCCATTGAGAAACCAGGCTATGCTTTGGGAAAGCCCCTTTCTTCCACTTATAGAAAGGGTGTGCAAAACCACCTTCTTCAGGTATGAGCCCTGTGTCTTTTAGGTAAGCCAGAAAGAAAATGACTCTAAAGTTGGACTTGGGAAAGCATCATTGAAGATGACAGACATGTAAGTAATTCCACCTTTCTGTTACATTCTCAAGGTTTTGTGTGTGACTCATAAGTAGTTGACTTTTATTTATTTCCTAATGTATTGTGTCTCCTTAGATTTGTGTAAACCTTTAGAGAGCAGGAAATTTGTCTTTTAAATTTTTTAAGGTTTCACATCACCAAGAATAATACATTAGATAGTGGCTAATTAATTAATTGTTGATAATAAAACCAGTAAGAACAAAAAAGGCAGAAAGTGGTTGAAATTACAAGATTATTACCTTCAGTCATATTATATTCATATCTTCTCTTTTAATACTGTTGCTCACAGCCCACCAAATGAGTGAGTGTTAATAATCCTTAACATATTGTAAAGAGATGAAAAGAATTTTCAAAACGAAGCAGTAAATGTAATAAATGTTGAAGCCTTTGTAAGAATGGGTCAGGATATTCACAAGTAGAGGGGAAAATACTGTTCAAAGCCTCGCAATACATCCTACCAAAAAGATCCCAAAACTATAGGTAAGATCCAAAGCCAATGGTTCATAAAATCACAGAATGCATGGTATTTTAGTATCTAGAATCATCTTAAATGTCTCCAGTCCTTTCACCTAAATGCTAATCAATGAGGAATAACCACATACCAGTCATAGTTCTCAGGATGTTCGACATACACCTTTATGATTAACCACTACAGGAAATACCAAATGCTGTTTGTTTTTGTGTTAACAGTATTTAACACTGTCTGAGTCATAGTTACTCACTCTGCTCTAGTGATTTTTAACAAACCCAGACTAAATTAATTTACTGGAAAAGTCAATCAACAAATGTCCAGCAAATAGAGAGTGCGGTGCTTATTGGTGTCACTAGTGCAGGGAAAAAAAAAAAAAAAAAAAAGACAAAGGAACAGGATATACACAAAACGGCTGACTTTAGACCTAGAGTTTCAAAGGTACTTCTTCAGGAAATTAAATTATTGCTAATGCTTAATTACTATTTTAATCTCTGATGTAAAAAAAAATGCTTTTTTTTCCTGTGTTCAATAAAAACTGAAAAGAAACACATACAGGATAAATGACATGAAAGCTCTGAAGAAAAGCTTACTGTTTTTCAGTATAAAGAGCCTTACATCACTGGCAAATAAATTGAAAATAATATCATTTATTTATACTTCCTGTGGCAAATACCTACTAAATTTGTTCTGTCATTTCTTCTTTGCTAATAAAATCTTGAAATTTGTATATTTACCATAAGTCAAGGTCCAGAAAACAAATTACGATTCTTTTAAGCCAAACCAACAAGTTGCCTTCTAGTCAACTCCTACTCATGCCAATCCCATGAGTGTTGTTGTTGTTGTTGTTGTTATGTGCCGTCGAGTCTGACCCTACTTATAGCGACCCCTCCTTGGGTTTCCGAGGCAGTATCACTACGGAAGTAGATTGCCCAACCTTCCTTCCAAGGAGTGGCTGGTGGGTTTGAACCACCAGCCTTCTGGTTAGCAGTCAAGTGCCTTAAGCACTAAATATGCTCCATAGTATTCTCAATGGCTGATTTTCAGTATTTCTCAGGCTGAAAGAACTGAAGAAAAAAATTTAAGCCTTGAGTTGTAGTACTGAAAGATACTGTGAGCAAAATATGGGACAATGCAGGAAGTATCAAAAGAAGACGAAAGGAATGCACAGAGTCACTAATACACAAAAAGAGTTGGTTGATGTTCAACCATTTCAGGAGTCAGTGTATGATCAAGAATTTATGGTAGTGAGGAAGAAGTCCGAGCTGCACTGCACACAATGGCAAAAAAAAAAAAAAAAATCAAGGGAAAGGTCTAATAATTGGAGGATTACCAATTGAGATGTTTCAACAAACGGATGCAACACTGGAAGCACTCACTCATTTATGCCAAGAAGACAGCTACCTGGCCAACTGACTGTGTTTATATAATATAAACACAATTTGCTTACTGAAAGTAAAGAGGACTTAAAGCTCAAAGGAGTGATGAAGATCAAAAACTACAGCCTTCAGTATGGATTACACCTTAACATAAAGAAAGCAAAAATCCTTACAACTGGATCGTAAGTAACACTATCATAAGCAGAGAAAATATTTGTCAAGGATTTCATTTAACTTGGATGCACAATCAATGCCCACAGAAGCAGCTGTTAAAAAAATCAAATGACAAATTGCCTTGGACAAATCTTTTGCAGAACTCTTTTCAAACCAAAAAGCCCCAACCCATTGTCATAGAGTCAATTCTGATTTGTGACGATGCTATAAGACTGAGTAGAATTGTCACATACAGTTTCCAAGGCTGTAAAACTTTACAAAAGCAGACTGCCACATATTTTTCACGTGAAGCAGCTGGTTGGTTTAAACCACTGACCTTTCAGATATGACCTACCACTTTACTACTGTGCCACCAAGGTTCTTTAAAAGGTCCCTCTATAGCGTTAAGAAGCAAAGACGTTACTTTGAGAACTAAGGTATGCCTGACCCAAGTCATGATATTTTCAACTGACTCATTCACATGCAAAAGCTGAGCAATGAATAAGGAAGACCAAATAATAATTACTGCTTTTCATTTATGCTATTGGCAAAGAATATTGAAGATACCAGGGCCGCTAAAAGAACAAACAAATCTGTCTTGGAAGTACAGCCAGAATGTTCTCTAGAAGTGAGGATGGCAAGATTTTGTCTCATGTACTTTGGACATGTTATCAGGAAGAACATGTCCCTGGAGGAGGACATTTTGCTTTGTAAAGTAGAGGTCAGCAAAAAAGAAGACCCTCAACAAGATAGACTGACACAGTGGCTTTAACACGGAGCTCAAACATAGCAATGATTATGAGGATGTTACAAGACTGAGCAGTGTTTTATTATCTTGTTTATAAGGTCACTATAAGTCATAATTGATTTGATGGCACCTAACAAAAACAACAGCAGAGCCTTTCTTCCAAGGTGCCTCTGGGTTGACTTGAACCTCCAACCTTTCACATAGTTGCAAACATATTAACCATTTGTGCTGCCCATGGACTCATCATATAAGCAACTTATATCATTCTTCCTTGACACTTAACTATTATACTTCAATCACGTAAATATGAAAGGAAGTGAGATGAGGGACTTCTGTGGAAATTTTAGCTAAGCCATACTAGAGATAAGTTTAAATGGAAAACTTTCTAGTATTAATATTCCCTGCGTTTTTATTGCCTTGAATATGATTCGGGGAGGACTTATTGTTTGGAACTGTGAACCAACAAACTAAGGTGATAAACACAAAATGCTAAGGACAACTAGATGAAAAATAAAAGAACCTGGGGCTCTGATGAAATTGTTGAGCTTCTGTACCAATTCAGAAACCACTTATCCCAGTTTTTCATTTGCATTCATTTAAGAGTTTTATTTGCTTACTTCCCTGAAAGTTAAGTATGCTATGATTCTATGAAGTATAGCTTTGGGCATTCTAACTATGTAATAATCAACACATAAGAAACTTCCATATTAACAGATAATATAATCAGAAAAAGAACAAAATGAATAGTGTAAATAAAATATCACCACAGTCATGCAAACTGGCTAAATTATCAAAGGAGATTATAAAGTTAGTTTGAGAACACAATAATCATAATTTATTCATTAACAAGTATCTCAAATATTATTAAATACCAACTTGGACAATGTAGACAAAAGTGCTTAGACTCAAGAGATAAGAGAGATATGAAATAATCATACCACTGAATGTTTAAATAAAATCAGATATTGCATACAACAAATGTTTATTGAGAGCTTACTATATGCCAGACGCTCTTATGAATATTGAAGATAATCCAGTAAGCATGCTTCTTTCATGGCATTTAGCATTTTAAATGTGGTCGTAATTAAAATGATAAAGTAAATAAATAAAAAAGATAATCTCTGAAAGTGAGAAATTCTGGTAATATAACAAAAAATAAGAATAAAAACAGGAAGCTCCCATTGGAAGCAGTGTGCAGGGAGTGCCTCTCTAATAAGGTGACATTTGAAATAAGTCCAGAAAATTGCAAGGGTACCAGTCAAGAATCGATCTGAAGCCAGAAGGTTATAGGGGTAGGAAAAACTAACATAAAGTTCTTAAATTTATAGGGAACAATATTGGCCTATTTTAGGATTAGGAATAAGGACAGAATAGTTGACACACTGAAAGATGGGGAAGAAAAATAGAAAATGAAGACAGAGAACCAGAGCATGTAGGAACACAAAGGTCATGAAAAGAAGGAGACGTTTTAGGAAGCCATTGGAAGATCTTAAGGACAGGATGATATAAGAGGATATGTGTTTGTAAAATATAATTCTGGCTAATATGTTGAAAATGAGTAGAGGAGCAAGGGGAGACTCATTTCAGCAACCTAGATTTAAAATGATAATAGCTTTGTGTAAACTGGTAGTAAAAGAAATAGAGAGTAGAGGTCAAAATTGAGTTACTGTATTTTGTTGCAAATAAGCTGTGGCTTATACACTGTGTTTACCAACGTTCTCTTGTTAGGTATTTTTGTAAGCATATGGGGCCGTTATGCCATTTTTTCTTTTTCCCCTGTTACTGTAAAAAAAAGTGCGCATAGTGTGTTTACAAAAATACCTCCTGAGAAAAGGCAGTGGTTGGTAAATAAGATGTGTGTTATTGGTGAAAAAATATAGTATCTTATGGCAATAGCCCTGCCTGAATATGAGGGGTGAGGAAAACAAAACCAAAGAGGAATCCTAGGATTTTGGATTAAACAACTGGGTAGTGCCCGTTAATGTGAATAGTGATATGTGCAGGATATTGAATCACTTTCCTCTGAAGAGATCTATATTCTTTTAAAAAGAAAAAAAATTATTGTGCTTTGGGTGCAAATTTACAGAGCAAAATTTGTTTTACATTCAACAGTTCGTGTACATTTGGTTTCATGCCCCAGTTACCATCCCTAACCATAATAAACTCTCAACCTCTCCCGTCCTTGTGACTTCCCCCTCCCTGTGCCCTTCTTCACTGTGCACTCCGGGTCCATCCACCTTTCCCTCTATGTGAATGCTGTCCCTCTGGTGCCCCAAGGCCGATTGCTCTAAGGAGTGTATCTCCCTAGAGTAGGTGGGTGCATCACCTTGGGGAGATCTATATTCTTTAATGCTTATAATTGTATAAAAAATAAATAATAATTTAAAAAAAACTCATTTCATTTGAATCTCACAGCAGCCCCACAGAGATGGCAACATTGGTGTATATGTGTGTATATATATACATATAT
>NW_006921999.1:1263658-1266463 GCF_000298275.1 Orycteropus afer afer
TTTTATAGTTGAGGAAACTGAGACACAAAGAAGCTGAGTGATATGTATAAATCACATAGCTATTACATTGGAAACAATGTCAATTAGCCATTACAGTGTTACTGGAAATTGCCTATCCCACAATTGAATTACCTCCCCCCCCAATACTACCTACAGCAAATTCTCTTCTATCTTATACAAACTCTCTTCCATATTTCTCCTCTGAGAACAAAGAGGATGGACAGCAGTGGTTGAAAAAATCTTTGAAATTGAGGAAATAAAGAAGATGTCTTTGGTGATATATATATTACAAATTAAAACATTTCAAAATGTTAAAAATAATCTCTAGAAAATGGAACATATGTGTGGTTTTCTTTCTTTTACTTATCTAACTTTTTTAATACATTTTATTGAAATGTAACTATGTGCAGTGAAATACAAAAAACTAAAATGACATGGGTCAATGCTTTTTTTTTTTTTGCAGTGTCCACTCCCCCAGTCATCCCTGGTAACCAACAAAGAAAGTTTCCTTCCATATATAAACCTTTCCTTGACTTTTTACAGTAATGAACTAACACTATATGTGTCCTGTGATTGACTTATTTCACTCAGCATAGTGTCCTACAAGTTCATCCACATTATGTGGTGTTTGGCACATTCTACATTATTCTTTAGTGTTGCACAGTATTTCATTGTGTGTATGAACCATAGTTCCGTTATCCATTCTTCTGTTGTTGGGCACCTAGGTTGTTTCCATCTTTTTGCTATTGTAAATAGTGCTGCGATGAACATGGGTGTGCATATACCTGTTCTTGTCCTGGCTCTCCCTTCTTTAGGTGGGATTGCTGGGTCAACAGGTATTTCTAATTCTAGCTTTTTAAGGAATTGCCCTACTGCTTTCCACAGTGATTGAATCATTTTACAGTCCCAACAGCAGTGTATGAGAGTCCCAATCTCTCCACATCCTCACCAACATTTATTATTTTCTGTCTTGTTGAACATTGCCATTAGTACTGGGGTGAGATGGTATCTCATTGTTTTGATTTATATCTCTCCAATGGCTAATGATCATTTCTTCATGTTTTTACTGGCCTCCTGGATATCCTCTTTGGTGAAGTGGCTATTCATGTCTTCTGCCCATATTTTAATTGGATTGTTAATCTTTTTGTTGTTGAGGTGTTGGAGTTTTCTGTAAATTTTAGAGATAAGTCCCTTGTCAGATATGTCATTGACAAATATTTTTTTCCCAATTTGTAGGTTCTCTTTATACTCTTTTGGAGAAGTCTTTTGTATAAAAATTTAATTTTGGGAAGGTCCCATTCATCTAGTTTATCTTCTGCTGTTTGTGCATTTTGGATTATGCTTGATACTCTATTTACACCATAAATTAGGGTCCCTAAATTTGCCCCTATTTTTCCTTGAGGAACTTTATGGTTTTAAGTTTCACATTTAAGTCTTTGATCCATCTGGAGTTAGTTTTTGTATATGGTGTGAAGTATGGATCTTGTTTAATTTTTCTGCAAATGGATATCCAGTTTTGCCAATACCATTTGTTAAAGAGACCACCTCTTGCCCATTTAATGGATTTCAGCTGTTTGTCAAAACTCAGCTGACCACAGGTTGATGGATCTATTTCTGGGTTCTCAACTCTATTCCACTGCTCTATGTGTCTGTTTTTGTACCAGTACCAGACTGTTTTGACAACTATGGCTGTATAGTAGGTTTTGAGATCAGGCAGTGTGAGACCTCCTACTTCATTCTTCTTCTTCAATAGTGCTTTGCTTATTCAAGGTTTCTTTCCTTCCCATATAAAATTAGTGATTGGTTCCATAGTCTTAAATGCTGATGGGATCTGGAATGGGATTGCCTTGAATTTATAGATTGTTTTGGGTAGTATTGACATTTTCACCATGTTCAATCTTCCTATCCACAAGCATGGCATGTTCTTCCACTTATGTAGTTCTCTTACAGTTTCTTGGAGTAATGATTTGTGGTTTACTTTGTACAGGTCTTTTTTGTCCCTAATGAGATTTATTCCCAAATATTTTATTTATTTATTTATTTATTTATTTATTTTTGGTAACTATTGTAAATGGTATCAATTTTCCTATTGCCTTTTCAGCAATCTCTTTGCTGGTGTAGAGGAATCTAAGTGATATTTATATGTTGATCTTGTATCTTGCCACTATGCTAAATCTCTCAATTAGTTTACTTATTCAACTTTTTAAATTTTTCCACATTGAACATCTTACTTTTATTATGTTGTTGTTGTTGTTATGTGCCATCGAGTCGTCCCCAACTCATAGCGATGCCTCCTTGGGCTTCCGAGGCAGTATCACTACGGACATAGATTGCCCCATCTTCCTTCCGAGGAGTGGCTGGTGGGTTTGAACCACCAGCCTTCTGGTTAGCAGTCAAGTGCCTTAGTTGGAAAAAAATAGGAAGAGAAATGGATCCTGGCAATGTTCCAAGATATATTTCCAACCAGTATGTTTAAAATGTTTTTTCCTTGGTGTTAGTAACTAAACAAAATGTTTGCTTGATTATTTTAATGTGACTTATCTAATTAGAAAGATGACTGGAAGTCATTTCAATGGGCAACATTTATTTTTAAATGAGGAATAATATAAGTAGGGAAATAAATATTACCATTACTGATTTTTTAAAATGGAATTCTGGGCAATAGCCCAAGAAACCTCAGATTCTTCCATAAAGTTCCAAGTTCGATAATTATCATTGTCACCTCAGAGCCTATTATTAAGATCCCAAATCACCAACTTTTCCAGGCCTATAAACAATCATTAGTAGATCCAAAACTGGACAGTG
>NW_006921999.1:1267383-1288239 GCF_000298275.1 Orycteropus afer afer
CCCCCCCTTGGGTTTCCGAGGCAGTATCACAATGGAAATAGATTGCCCAACCTTCCTTTCGGGTAGTGGCTGGTGGGTTTGAACTTCCAGCCTTCTGGTTAACAGTCAAATGCCTTAGGCACTATGCCTCCAGAGCTCCTAGCAGATAGAGTTTAAAGTAAAACACGCCATCCCTGGGTGGGCTCGAACCACCAACGTTTCAGTTAACAGCCAAACACACTAACCAATTGCACCACAGAGACAGGTGGTATAGTGCCTAAGACATTTGGCTGCTAACCAGAAGGCTGGAGGTTCAAACCAACAAGCCACCCCTGGGAAGGAAGATTGGCCAATCTCTTTCCGTAGTGATACCACCTCGGAAACCCAAAACCCAAGGAGGGGTCTCTAGGAGTCTGATCCAACTAGACAGCAGTTTGTTTTTTTGTTTCTTTGTTTTTTCTGGATAGCATGTATTTTTCTAAAGGCTTAGTTTTTTTTTTGTTTGTATGTTTGTTTTTCCAGGATGTTGTCTGGCTGATTTTCTTAGTTAAGTTGAAAATACATTTGCTTTTGAAAATAAACAATACCAATACCAGTTGCTGTCAGGCAGACGCTGACTCATGGCAACCGCACATGTGTCAGAGTAGAACTTGCTCTCTGGGGTTTTCATGGCCTGCTTTTTTGGAGGTAAATCATCAGGAATTTCTTCCAAGTTGCCTCTGGGTAAACTCAAACTTCCAAACTTTCAGTTAGCAGCCAAGCACATTAACTACTTGCACCATTCAGGGCTTTTAATAATAATCACTACTAAAAGAAAAATATAAATTCAATAGAACAAAATTGTACTCTCATGAAAAGTAACAATTAACAAAAAAAGAAAAGAAAAAAAAGCCAAGGAGTAAGCCATTATACCCTTAGCTCCACCTCCAGAGAGTTTCATAATCAGACATTTCTAGAGCCCAAATATGGATAGGGAATTATTAAGTAATGGAGAAAATACTATCAAAAATAAGATAATAGAAAAAACAGAAAGTTGTAAACTTGGAGCTCTGGTTTTAACATCAGTTTGGCCCTAATTCAATGAGCAAACATTAATTTCAAATCCTTGTGCCTCTGTTTCCATATCTGTGAATAAACAAACAAACAAAAAAAAAACCTCACTGCTGTGGAGTCAGATCCGAACCATAGGGACAGACCTTCCTTGGATTTCTGAGATGGTATCACCATGGAAGTAGATTGTCCAATCTTGCTTCCAAGAAGTGGCTGGTGGGTTTGAACCACCAGCCTTCTGGTTAGCATTCAAATGCCTTAGGCATTACACCACCAGAGCTCCTGTTTCTGAATAGAATTAATAAAATTATCCTCTCTCTACTGTTTAGAAATGTTCTAAGAACCAACAAAATAATAAATAAATTACAGTATGAATATATGGATATACCCACTATTGAGACTGACTTATTTAAAATGCAGATTTCCAGTTTCTAGCCCCAGATACTTGTTTTGAGGAGAGGAGCAGCAAGATGTGATCTGGAAATCAGAGTTTTTAATAAGTACTCAGGTAATGGTGAAACAGGTTATCTAAAGCTTCATCTTAATTAATGCTCTAATGCAATCTAGACACAATCCAATTATTTCCTCCTACAGCCTTACATATTATTAAGTAAGACAGAAGTCACAAACAGGTAAAAGATTTGCTTATACGGTGGGAAAGTGGATGAGAGAGGAGAGGAAGGAATGGAAGATGGGAAGTTAGATGTGTTCTTCTTGTTATTGTTATGTGCCCTCGAGTCGGACCCAACTCATAGCGACCCCTCCTTGGGTTTCCAAGGCAGTATCACTACGGAAGTAGATCGCCCCATCTTCCTTCCGAGGAGTGGCTGGCGGGTTTGAACCGCCAGCCTTCTGGTTAGCACGCAAATGCCTTAGGCACTATGCTACCAGAGGTCCCATGTTCTTGTTAGAACAACAATAAAACAGACTGCAAAACAAAAATTAATAGCTTCTCTGACATTATTCTTAGCATTCTTAGAGTGTGTCATTCAATCTAGTCCATGCATTTGTTTTGTTTCTTATACAAGATTTTTAAAAAAGCAACAACAACAACCAAACTCAGGGCTGTCGAGTTGGACCCGACTCATAGCGACCCTTCCCTGGGTTTCTGAGGTAGTATCACTACAGAAGTTGATTGTCCCACCTTCCTTCCGAGGAGTGGCTAATGGGTTTGAACCTCCAGCCTTCTGATTAGCAGTCAAATGCCTTAGGCACTATGCCACAAGAGCTCTTAATAAAAGATAGTTTATAATATAAAAAATGCTTCATAAAAAACTGTGAAATTGTTAGTCCAATATTAACTATGTTTTTCTTTTGTTAAGTTTGCTTTTGTAAATCCAGATTCTCTACTTTGCAATCTTCTTCTTACAATTTCTTTTTAAATTATCTATATTGATCATTATTCTCCATTATTGACAGATATAAAAAAATTTATGACCCTCCTCTGGCACTTATTGAACACCTGTAAAATTTTGTGGAAAAAAAAATTTTAACTGTGATATAACTATAACCTGTGGCCAAAAGTTGAGCAATTTTTCACAGATAATAGTCATTCAGTTGCCCCAGGTTCTTAATTTTATCTCAGTGTCTTAAGCAGAGTTCTTAAAACAATTACCAATACTTCATATTATGCCATTAAATATTTAGTATCTCTAAAATAGATGGAGGTTCAGGTCCTTGGAAATGATTAGGTTTTGCCTTGAACTCAAGTATACTGTATGGGCAATAGAAGAAACTGCTGGAATTGCAGTTTCCAGAGTTTTCACCTAAAATATCCCTTCTGCCTCCAATGTGAAATTCATTCTCCACACTCAACATTAGGAATTATAATTGTGTTAGAATCACTTGGTAAAAACTATACATACTAAGGAAAAAAGACATAAAAGCACAAAGAGGGGAGGGAATTTTGTAAAATCAGTTTCAAACTATGCTTCCAAATGGTCATGATGCATTTGTCTCACTATGCCCTCTTGTGGTGAATGAACAGGACACAGGACATTCAAAAAGGTTTCTGGAAATCAAAGAACGGTGATTTTGTTTATCTTAGTTTAACATTGTCTGAGATAGAAGTACACATTGGTGACACCTGATCTACAAGGATTTTACTTGTGTATATGTTACTGAGGATTAGTAACCCTGAATTATTTGCCCAAAAGAAGGAAGGAAGGGTCAAAGAAAACTGACTGCTAGTATTTGACTGAGAAGAGATTCCCACACTGATTTTAAACAGATTTGTTTAGTATTTTCATCTACAAAATTTAAGATATAACTGGGAAACATAATCCAAGTGAAAAGAAGATCAAATGTAAAACCAGAAAAGAAATTGTTAAAGTCATTGAAAGCAGGAGGTATTTAAAAGAAATCACGTGAAAGCCAGAAAGGAGTAGACAGAAACATATATGGAAAGGAAAATAAAATATGCAGATGTTTCACTGACATTATTAAATGTCAATGACAAATTTTCTTGCACAAGAATGAAACTCTTAGTTTTGAAAACATTTGAGAGTCCTTGAAGAGGTTTCAGAGGGCAAGAGGGTAGACATGATTTTAGGAAGAAGTCAGAAGCAACGAGAGATTGTATAGATATGAGCTCAGTAACTGACATCAAGTGTCCTATGCTTTGTGATCTTAGTGACACATAAAGAAAAAAATTTTAAAAAAAAGAGGGTGGTATATGAAAAGCCAACAATCTGAGAAAACCCTAACTCATGAAATAAGAAACAGTCAAGGGTCGAACCCAAAAATAATATTAAACTATAATCTACCTCAATGGATTTTCTATTGTATTGTCAGAGATCGTAACAACAATTGCAGGCACTACTTTGAAGAGTAAGTTGTACATATTTTATGGATATGTTTTCCTAAATTTGTTTGAGACACAAAAATAGTAATATATAAATCGGTTTAGAATGAAACAATTCTAAATTATTTCTTACATTACCAGAGATTATACTCTAGGCTATACAACACATAATTTGTTTAAGTAAGAACTCGCCATCTTACCACCATCTTTTCAATTTATTTAGGTATTAGAAATATCCCAGAAAATATATAAGCCATTTAGCACCTAGTAAGATTATAGGGAAACTATTTGTAGATGGTCATTTTTCTTATCCTGAAACAGAAGACTATAAAGAAATCTCAAAACAAAATAGTACACTTTTGGTGATATTTTAAATTATGTTTCTGGCTAAATATTCCTATTCTTTCAAATTCCTTCTCTTGAAAACTTGTAAGAAATTGAAAGGAAGAGAGTTATAATAGCAATCATAAGCTATATAATATTGTTCATTACACTCCCTTTGGTATTTTGCACTGTTCTCTTGATTTTTTTTCAATATCATTTCATTTCTATTAGTTTTTTAACTTTCGATTGTGGTGTTAATCTAGGTCACATTTCCTCCAATATACTTCTAACAAAAGTTTTTAAAAACTCATTTCTCACTGCTCCCTAATTTGTAGTCATCCTGCCATTCACATTAACAGAAAATACAGTGCAGATGAATCTGAACCTTGTATGCAATTTGAAATGTATTGAGACCAATTTGTAACTTCCTCTGTCCCTAATTTTATGTAGCTTGAATTTAGCTTGCCCAGAACAATGCCAGGTATAAGAAAAGATAAGTAAAAGTAGGCCAACTATTTACAAGAGACAAATAAACAAGAATGAGAAAAATAGAAATGAAATATGAATGTGGTACACTCTGACAGAAATATGTCCCACTAAAACAGTATTCTGCAATGTGTACTCCTTGCCTGATTTCTCCTATACTGTGCCAAAAATTTTAGTTGTCACAGTCAAGGGGAAAGTCTGTTAGTAAAGGTATTGATTGATAACAGTATCTGGAGGATTCTTCAATTCAGGATTTTGGAGGATGGAGATGGATTAGTTAAAATAGCCTTAATGCATATTATGAAAATAGAACAAAATACATTTTACCACAATTAATCCTAAGCCTACTCAACATACAATAAAATGACATCCCAATATTGAATATAGGATCTCTGGTGGCTTTGTGAATAAGGCCTTTGGCTGCTAACCAGAAGGCAAGTGGTTCTAAACCCATCAGCCACTCCATGGAAGGAAGATGGGGCTATCTACTTCTGTGAAGATTTACAGCCTTGGAAACTCAATGGGGGTTGCTATGAGTCAGGATTGACTTGATGGCAATGAGTTTGGAGGTTTGGTATTTAATATTGAATACCAATTTCTTTTCAGTAAAATTTGGCAAAAAAAAAAAAAAAATGTGTCTAAGACAATAGTTCTAGTCTAATCTGAATTGTAAAGTTTTCAATGACTCTTTTCTGCATCTTTTGATTTTCTTCAATACATTTGCTCAAAGTTCACTTTAAGTCTAGCCTTTTCATTGTATTTCTAAGGAGAGTTAATTCTTATAATGAAGTGGAAAATCCTAGTTCCCTATTACCTTTGTAAATCTAGAACTAACATCTCTTTGAATGGTGCCATAGCACTGCCATTTTTTGTTTTTGTTTTTGTGTTTTTCTGAGTTTTTACACTATGCACACCATTTTTTATATTAATGGGAAATATTGATGTCTTAGGCTGGTTTTCCTAGAAATGCAAAACCAGTGAGGCTTAGAGAGGAAAAAATTTATCTCAAAGAAATGGCTCATGCAGTTGTAGAGGCTGGCAAGTCCCAAGTCCATGGGTCAGAGGTCAAGCTGGAGGCATCTCCTGACTCATGCTTCTGCAGGGGCTAATGAACCCACGATTAAGAGGCAATACAGCAGGCTGCTGGCTTCACAGGCTAATGAAGCCATGATCAGCAAGTAAGATGGCAGCTGTTGGCTCACAGGTTGTAAAAGCAACAATCCCAAGATCAGCAGGAAATACAGTAGGCCACTGATTCAAGTCTAAGGACTGGAGGTCACATGATGATGAGTTGGATGCAAGACCCAGAATGAACAGAAAGTTAGACAACTTTGCCAGAGCTTTTCCATATATGTTGGAAACAGGACACACCATGAAAGAAACTCCCTTTAAACTGATTGGCTGCTTATAGCAGGTCTCATAATGGAGGTGATTGCATTATATTAGATCTAATCATTGGGGATGAATACACTGTTTTCCCTCACTTGTCTTCCCAGCCTGGATAACACCATGGTCAGCCATTTGAAAACCTATGCATTAATGCCTTGACTCATACATGTCCTTCATCTTCAAACTTGCCAAAATTCAACCCTAGTTAACATACCTTTTCCGTTTCATCTGTTTGTGTTTCCAGGCTCCTGAACATTTCTGTGAAAGTGGCAAAACTCTGTCTATGAGATGTTCTACAAACTCGTACAATAGAACTATATGTGAGCACTTTGAGGATAGAGATTATGTCTTTTTTCATATTTGTCTCCCCTGTGGCTGAGATCAAGGAGCTCTGGTAGCACAGTGCCTAAGGCATGTGACTGCTAACCAGAATGTTGGCAGTTCAAACCCACCAGACACTCCACACAAGGAAGAAGGTTCAATCTACTTCTGTAAAGATTTACCACATTGAAAACCCAATGGAAATTTCTGTGAGTTGGAATTGACTAGATGGCAGTGGGTTTTGGTATGTCTGAGATCAGAAGCAATGAGAGGTTGTCTTTCCTTGACCTGAAAGCATTCCTCTGCAGAAGAGGCTTTAGCCAATAAATTAAAAGCCCAATAAATATTCCAAACTCAGCTGAAAAGAATTGAAGACATGTCCATTTCTCTTTCAATTTGAGCCCTTTACTTAAGCCAGTCCTGTTTTCATATGCTATAGTCTAAGAACTTTGTCTTTTAAGTATTTTCTCACTTACTTCCCTCCATTAAACTAGAGAGAATTGTTTCCCACACAATGCAACCTTGGAACACTACTATATTAGTTTCCCTAATGGGCTTTTCTGACTTAGAAATGCTGGGTTTATTTTGACTTGCATATGAGGTTTGATTACATGCCTTCATAATTGAGTTTCCCATTTGATTTATTAATCAGAACTATCATTTCTCAAGATGATAATTAGCTGGCAATTGTGGCAAACATATACAACATTATTTATAGATGTCTCCCACTATCCCTCTGCATATTAACATTGTCTAATAAATCATATAATTGTAAAAGTGACAAAATACCCAGACTAGATCTCTTATTTTTATTGAAAGTATGACATTTTAGAGTAACATTCTTAAACATTCACATTGTCTATGGTTTAATTAATCTGCTGCTCCATGATGAGGGTCTTTAATATTTTCTTGTGACCTCACAGATATTTTTACCATTCAACATACTGGATTACATGACTTGAATTTATTTGCAACAATATCACCTCAGGAAAGATGTTGCTATAGATATGCAGATATAGATATATTTTCAATTTCTTATTTATAGTTGCATTTAAACTGTAGAAAAATAAATTATCATGCAACACATTTGAACATTTTCATATCTAAGTGCTGGTATATAAATAAATGAGAAAAATATTAATTGATATAACTTCTTTCCAGGCAGACTTGCTGAAAGCAACTTCAAAATATTTAATTACTTCAAAATATTTAAGCAGGAAAAATTGGAGAACATACAACTAGAGCTTCCTGTTAGCTTTTAATTTTTTTTTTTAGTTATGTCAGCAACTGGGGTGGGAAAAAATCAAAACAGTCAAAATAAAAGAAAAAGTATCTTTTGTAGAGAGTAGCCTCAGAAATACCTTAAATAATATGAAGAGTCTAGACCTTTGGAGAATGTGATGAGCCAGTGTCTGAAAGGTCAAGGTTTTACCCCCAGTTCTCATAATATTTCCTCTATGTCATGGAGCAACTTAGATAAGCAAGTGACCCAGCAGAAGTTGTGTGTTTCTGGAAGCTACTTCTACCCAAACGTTCTTTGACTCTTTCATATCTTCTTGGGAACAGAAGAGCAGAACAGTGCATACACTTGCCTTCCAGAGAAAGCACTTATCAATTTTTCTCATAAGAGAAAGATCACCAAGAGGCTATCACCAAAGTTCTCTCTCAGTTGATGTTTATTTTTGGTGTTTTTTTTTTTTTTAAAGTTTTTTTACACTTGTGTTGAGAACTGGTCTGTGCCAGCTAGACATGGCAACTCATTAGTAATTTTTGATAAAGCTGTAGCCACCAAAACAGTCGAGGTGTCTGATGGTTGGCAACAGCCCTCAATCTTACTTCACGTAAAAATGAGAGCAAGTCTCAGATGAATTCTGCCTTATATATTGTCATTTATTGAACAAATATTTATTAACAAACATGCATAAAAAATTCATACAGTCTGTTCTGTAAATTCAATAAAATCCCAGCTCTCCATTCTTATAGGGGATCTCCAAACATCTTACTTTAAAAAGTCCTCAAAGGAGCCTAAACATCATCCCAGGGCCAACATTTTGAAGCCTTGTCATTGGCATCAGTCAATCAGAAACACTCAGATTTAATGGCTGAACAATTTTAAGATCCTTTAGGAATTAGGATCCATCTCTCAGATTATAGAGTAGCTACAGGTTTCTCTGAGTTTCTATACCCAAATTATTCAGAAAGAGGACATATCTCTAAAATATTTTAGCCCATGTACATATCTCAAATGCCAATAATTCTATAATTAGGACCAACTTCTAGCACTGTTATGCTTAATAGCTATCCACTAATTTCTCCAATGAAATCCCTTTTCTGACATTCATTACGTTGATTATTAAAGCCTCTGGTTTTGGTCACGTTATAAATAGCTGAATTGATTGCATATGCCCCCTACAGAGTCTGAGCTTCCTTTTACAATGCTAGAAAACCATTCCTGGGCTGAGTTCCCCATCTGAGCAACTAATGACAATTCAAGTGATACTTAAACTAACAAACATAACATAATCACCCTACATCACACTGTAGAGCCTGAAGTAACTTAACTGTAAATTACAGACATCATAAAATTATAGCAAATCTCTAACATACAATAAAACCTGTTAGAGTCTAAGCTTTACAGGACTGCTTTGTTTTACAGATCTCACCTTTGACAGAGTGCAGTTTAACCACTTTTCTAATGCTCATTTTAGTGGAAATTATTTTAATTTTCCTTCTCTGACAGATTTCTATCTTACACAGGTTCAGGCTTTTGCAGACTTTACCATAATAAGATCTGTTATGATTTCCAGCATTCTATTATTCATTCTTCTCTTTATGTCTTATTTTCCTGATGCCCATGTTCCCCTTTAGGGAGCTCTGGTAGCATAGTTCCTAAGGCACTATGGAACCAGAAGGCTGGTGGTTCAAACCCACCAGCCGCTCCTCAGAAGGAAGGTTGGGCAATCCTACTTCCATAGTGATACTGCCTTGGAAACCCAAGGATGGGTGGCTATGAGTTGGGGCCGACTCGACAGCAAATAACAACAACAACGTTCCCCTTTAAGCTAATAAACATTCTCTTTTTGGCTTCTTCTTTCTTCTTTTTGTAGATTCTTATTTATCTTATTACTTATTTTGCTTCTCCCTGAAAATAAACCATTTCTGTCACTATCCAGATTGGTATTTTCTCAAAGAGTGTTCTCTAGACTGCCTCCTTCATCATCTAGGGTAATTATTAAAAATGCAGCTTCTTGAGGAGCACCTCTGAGTTTGGTCTAGAAATCTACAAGTTTAACAGACATCCCCCTCTCTATGATGCTTTAAACACTAGAACAAATTCTATTTTGTATCTTCCAGTCAAGTAGTAGTTGTAGTTGTTGTTAGGTGCCATCAAGTGGATTTTGTTTCATAGTAACCTCATACAACAGAGTAGAACTGCCCCATGGGTTTTTCTGAATTGTAATCGTACAGAAGCAGATCATCAGATCTTTTTTTTTTTTTTTTCCTGAGGAACCACTGGGTGGGTTCGAGCTGCCAATCTTTCAGTTAGAAACTAAGGGCTTAAATATTTACACCATTTGGAAGAGATTGTCTCTTTAGAAAATGGTGCTGGCAAAACTGGACATTCATTTCCAGAAAGATAGAACAGGATTTGTATCTCACACCATATATTAAAACTAACTCAAAATGGATCAGAGACCTAAATGGAAAACCACAAACCATAAAGATCATAAAAGAAAAAATAGGGGCAAACTTAGAGGTTCTAATACATGGCATAAATATATTATCAAACATAACAAAAAATGCATAAACAGCAGAAAAACAGGATGACTGGACCTCCTAAAAATTAAAATTTATGTGCATCGAAAGACTTCACCAGAAAAGTGAAAAGAGAACCTATAGACTGGGGAGAAAAAATGGCAACAATATATCAGACAAGGGACTGATCTAGAAAATTTATAGAATATTTTTACAGCCCAACAATAAAAAAGACAACCAATCCAATTGAAAAATGGGCAGAGGACATGAACAGACACTTCACCAAAGAAGACATTCAGGTGGCTAACAAACACATGAAGATATCCTCATAACCATTAGCCATTAGAGAGATGCAAATCAAAACAACAATGAGATAGCATCTCACCCCAGCATTAATAGCAAAGTTCAAAAAAACATGAAACAACAAATGTTGGTGAGGCTGTAGAGAGACTGAAATACACATCTACTGCTGGGGGGATTGTAAAATGATACAACCACTGTGGAAAGTTGAAAGGCACTTCCTTAAAACATTGGATATAAAAATACTATATGTTCCAGCAATCCCACTACTAGGTATATATGCTAGAGAAATAAAAGCAGTTACACGAACAAATATATGAACACCCATGTTCATCACAGCATTATTCACAATAGCTAAAAGATAGAAACAACAGATGAATGCATAAATGAACTATGGTTCATGCACACAATGGAATAATACACAACCTTAAAAAACCACAATGACTCTGCAAAACACCTCATAACATGGATGAACCTAGAGGACATATGCCAAATGAAATGAGTTATCACAGAAGGACAATTTTTGTGTAAGTGTACTACAGTAAAAAGTTAAGAAAATGTTTACACACAAAAGGAATTGTTCCTTGAAGTTTACCAGGGGTGGGAGGGGATGGGAGGTCCAATGCCAAGTAGAAGGTAGACATGTATTAACTTGGGTGAAAGAAGAAGCAATATACAATAAGGAAGATTTTAGCACAAAATGATCATGGTACTAGAAGACATAGGAAGGAGCACAAGAATTAAAGGTAACAAAGGTGAATACTATTACATACACAATCCTACAATAATAGTAATAATAATAATTTAGGAGTGAATACATAGACAATCTGAACAAAGGTGGGAAAGGGAATGGGACTACACCAGCCTTCTGGTTAGCAGTCAAATGCCTTAGGCACTCTGCCACCAGAGCTCCCATGCAGTTATATGTGTTGCAAATATATCCATGAATGTAGTAGAGCACATAGGGAGCAAAGTTATGTAAACATCTTAGTCATAACTCAGCACTTTGAAGGAAGGATTCACTGGGTATGGAAGCTCAGGACGACAGTCTCAGAGCACACTAAGGTCAATTGGCATAGAGTAGTCTCTAGTGGCATAGTGCCTAAGGCACTTGACTGCTAACCAGAGGGGCTGGCAGTTCAAACACACCAGCCACTCCTCAGAAGGAAAGTTGGTCAATCTACTTCCATAGTGATACCGCCTCAGAAACCCAAGGAGGGGTCACTATACATCAGATCTGACTCCACGGCAATGGTTGTGTTTGTTGTATTTATATCCTACCTTGGTGAGTAGCAACTGAGGTCTTAAAAGATTGTGAGCAACCATCTAAGGTGTAACTATTGGTCTCTCCCTGTCCAGAGCAAAGAAGAGTGAAGAAAATAAAAAATGCAGGAAACAATTAGTCCAAAGGACTAATGAAGCACATGAACTCCAGCCTCCATGACCCTGAGACCAGAAGAACTAGATGGTGCCCCACTGCCACTGCTGACTGCTCTGAAAGAGATCACAATAAGAGGTCCCAGATAGAGTAGGGGAAAATGTGGAATAAAACTCAAAATTATGAAAAAGACCAGGCTTACTGGTCTGATTAAGACTGATGGAACTCCGAAGACTATGTCCCTTAGACACCCTTCCAGCTAGGAACTGGACTTAATCCCTGTGACTCAACTGGCAACCACATGATAGATAGGCCTATAAGGCGAACAGTAATATCAGAAGGTTATACACACATTAGAACTATCAACCATATGAGATCAACAGGTCAGCATTTGCCCAGAGATAGAGATAAGAAGCTGGGAGGGGGTGGGAAGAAAGGATGAATGGAAGGAGTAAGGGAAGGGAGGAAGTGTGAAGAATGCTATTACAGTGTGAAGATTGCAGTAAATATCACAAAACAGAATGCGTATAGATTGTTGAATGGAAAACCAATTTGGCCTGGAAGCTTTCACTCAAATCACAATAAATAAATAAATAAGTGAATATTCAGAATGAGAAAACAAGTCACACAAAAAAATATGAATTAAAAAAATATGTATTTATGACACCATGTCTCCTTAGTGAAGCAGGAAGATTCACATTACACATAAACTTTGGATAGTTTTGTTTTATTTGGTATTTTTCTTGGTATACATACTTTACAACATCTTGTGGAACCTTCTTAATACAGGCAATACCTAGGATATGAACAAGATCACTCCTAATAATGTCTTTAAGAATTTGTAGGTAAGTTGGAGCCAGTGCACATGGTTCTTATTTAGCCATATTTTAGTGCAAGAAAAATCTGGATGACTTTTCAATGATTTAATAGCGGCACATGCAGCAAGTGAAGGTGACTGTGATGAAGAATTTGTTGCCAAAGGGATTGGTTCAATCACTTCAAAGTGAGGACAAATTTACCTAATGTTAAAGGGCAAGTAGAAGTTGACAGTAAGACAGAAGTTTGTAACCCAGGCACCGTCTGTATTCAATAACTGTAAAGCAAACTCTCAATTTTCAGGCATGAATTAACTAGATGATAGATTACCCAACTCCTCCGCTTCTTCTGACTTCTCCTTACTGCTTATTGGCTATTTCTCTGGGGGACAAATCACTCATCTTTTGCAACTTGTTTGCAAAATGGATAAAAGGCCTAGTTTCTAAGCATATTGAAATGTGGTTGGGAGATTTTTTTACACTAAATACTCTAGCTAAACGGATCCCTTCTATGGATAATGAAGAGTTAGCTATAGTATCTACCAAGCAAACAAGGGCAGAAAAGACTGACCTTATTAATTTTCTGGGAAATAATAACTCAAATTATCTTTACAAGCTACAATGCATACTACTATATTAAAGAAAAACCATGTTGCTTTTGAATCAATTCTCACTCATGGTGACTCCATGTGTTATAGAATAGAAGTGCTACATCGGGCTTTATTGGCTGTTATCTTCATAGAAACAGATCACCAGGGTTTTATTTTATGGCACTACTGGGTGCATTCAAACTGCCATTTGTGCCACATTGTTATATACCCACAGAAAAACTCACGATGGATACAGATAGCTCCTAGGGTAATTAAATATGAGTTTGAAACTACCGTTGACCTCTAAAAACTAATGTCTGTTAATAATAATAAATTACATATACACACTACTTGTGGCAGCTGCTCTGAGAATATATTGGCATCAGAGAGGCCACAAAATCCAGTTAAAGATTATAGTTTTGCTGGGATTATCCCCCACTCTTCACCACTTAAGTGTCTGTGGAATGCAATCTGAAGTTGCTTCCAAGAATCCACCTGGGCCATGGCATGAGCCCTGGACTCTCCTCCTCAGATGACAGGACTACCCACCAACATTGTTATACTGTGGCAGCTTGCATGTTGCTGTGATGTTGGAACTATGCCACTGGTCTTTCAAATACCAGCAGAGTCACCCATGGCAGACAGTTTTCAGCAGAGCTTCCAGATTAAGACAGATGAGGAAGAAGGACGTGGCAAGGTCCACTTCTGAAAGAAGTGGCCACTGAAAATCATGAATAGCAGGGGAACTTTTTCTGATATAGTGCCAGAAGATGAGCCCTTCAAGTTGTAAGCCATTCAAAATACATCTGGGGAAGTGCTGCCTCAGTAAAGTAGAATCAATCTTAATGACGTGGATGTTCAGGAAGAAAGGGGGCTCAATGTATAGAGGGCTTCCTCCTCAGGTTACAGATAAGATCTTGGGCTTTTTCTTACCATGATCCTGTAAGCAGTTAGAAATCACATTAGCATAGAACTCACTCTTCCAGTCATGTGCCTTCTACCCAACAAGGAATAAGAAGGTGCTTTGGCCCTTTCTAAAGAATTAGAAAAAGAAAAAGAAAAAGAAAAAAATGTCATTAACTGATATACTTAGTCAAAGTGAGGAAGAAATTAGACATAAGAGGGACAAAGGCAACCCTTCTTCTCAGACATATTCATACAAATGCAGTTGCAGAACACAGGATATTTTGCCATTTCTCTGATCCAATTCAAAAGTGTTTAGCTACTTGGACTGCCTGCATCAGAAATAGCTTCCCGTGAACAGAGGGCCTGCTGAGAACAGTTTTGGGGGTATTGTAGTAACAAGTTCACAGACAGGCACTGTATTCAATGGTCTCCTGCTTCTTCCCTCAACTCAATTGTAACAGAAAGTCTAAAACATGGTAAGGCAGAGCAAGGGAGCGAGAGGAAAAAGAAAGTAATGACAAATAAAAAGACATGTAAACTTCTATAGTACATTCAAAAAGAAGTAGCAGATGAGATAAATTCTTGTCCAGCCACTGTAATGCTTTCTAATCAAATCTGCTTTGGTCTTTTGCTTGATTGCAGTATAACATATAAGAGCTATGTGTTGGAAAGCCTGGCTTTTGGAAAGCATATTCAATTGGATTATGTGAGTGGCATAGTCCTTGATAGAAGTCAAATATAATATGCTTAAGTCATGCCTTACCTTATTATTATTTAATATCCAGTCTCCTTGCTCTATTTTGGTATTGTTTGCATGGAAGGTAGTACTTCAAAATACCTTTGTCTTTGGATAGACTCAGGTAAAAATAACTTAATACTTTTTTCTTTTTTCTGTTTTTTTAATGCTTATGCATTAAAAAATTTTGGTGGGGTAGTGGGTAAGGCATTCAGCTGCTAACCCCAAGGTCAGTGGTTCAAACCTACCAGCTGCTCCACAGGAGGAAGATGAGACAGTCCACTTTCATAAAGATTTCCCACCTTGGAAACCCAGTGGGGGTTGGTATGATTTGGAATTGACTCAATGGCAGTGGGTTGTTTCATTTTTTTCCAAGCAAGAATTATCAGGAAAATACTGCAGGAAACTTAGGTCAAAAGATGAAATCCCAGCATAGATTTTCAATGTCAAAAAGAAAAAAAGTAGAAATAGAAGCTATGATTTTGATCATTTTCTATCTAAAAGGTTTTACTTCCTTCCCCATGCACACTGAAAAGCTGCTTAGATTCTCATTTCAGTCTGATGCCTTTGACTGCCCCACTGTGGCTGCTGAGAACTTGATTTAGGATTACTGTGTACTATTGGATTATGCAGTCCATCACTGTTCCTAAAAGAATGAACACTTTGTGCTTTCCAGATGAAAAATGGAAAAGTTTCAAAGAATCTAGTTAAATCCCAATTAAATTCAGATCCAAAATTGTATTGTTCCTTTCCTGGCCAAAGGGACTAAATTATATAATAAGTCTTTTTCAATTCCAATTTCAAGTTCTGGTTCTTACCTATTAAATCACCCAAAGTGCTTTTACAGATTTACCAAATAATGCTCCACTTCCGACTCTAAAGAACGCTACTTTCTGCTGCATACTTCTTGCCCTTATAGTGATAAACCCATGTTTCATTTCCTTTCATCTCTTTGCTGAACTTTGTTTTGTATGACCCATTGTTTTTTTCCAAAGTATTCAAATTAGGAGGTTTATTCAGTTTTCAAAACCAGAGTTTTACTTACTATAATTAATTTTGCTTGTTATGAGGGGTGAAGGGAAGTCTAGGAGGAAAAGAAGGATTGCACTATTAACAAAAACAATGGTGAAAGCCATAAGGAGGCAAAATAGCCAAATGCATGGTGGTGAGTGGCCATATACTGCTGCATTCTTTATCAAGGAAGGAAGAAACAATGAAACAAATTGAGAAAGAGGAAATAATACTTATGAAAATTTTGGAATGAGTCCTCCTTCAATCCTGGTAAGATTGGTTTTAGTATTGGCAGTTTGCATAAGCAACTACTCTCAGGGTCATGTGAGAACAGAAACTTATTCCTTACTCTAAAAAATTAAACTATATACTTTTTCCTTAAAATTGATTTTGCAGAAATGGTTTTTCATAGTGAAACATCAGCTTTGATGCATTCACATTCCAAAGTGGAAATGATCTGGGTAGTGAAAAGGAAATGGAAACTTCACCAGGTAAAACTTCCTCATACCTCATGGCAGAAGTGTGCAGCCTTGAATATCTGTAAATCAAATTTCTGTACATTTGACCATAAATAAATCCCCTCGAGAGGCTGACTGTTAACACAATCCTGTGAAAAATTCTGTTTTTAAGTGGAAAACCTCTTTTAAGAATAATTACATTCACACAACTTCCCCATCACCAGTTTTTTGTTTCTTTTCCTTGAAGTCAGAGTTACACATATTTGATTTGCAAAAACTCATTTCTGAGATATCATTCCATTAACATAAGTGTAAAAAAAATAATAAATTAGAGGACGGGAGACACAGAGACAGGAAGATGGAGAAAGAAAAGGAAGAGGAAAGGTAATGGGTATTTCCCAAGAAGGAGAATGGCATAAATATTCCAGCAAATTTCAGACAGAGGAGATAAAACCATTGCTTTGAATGAATAATATCCCCATCTTCTTTTTATTGATGGAAGATGAGCTGAATTAGCAGTTACTGGAACATTAACCTCTTCTGTGATTATCCAGCCTAGTGTTAGGATGTCTAGCCAAGAGCCAGGAAAATCTCATCAAAGATGCCCAGAAGGATTGGGTTCAAGCTGTTCATCCCACTTGGGATCATACATAAAGACAGGTTTATTGCAGTTTGAGAATCTCAAAACAAGCCCCTGAATCAGAGTGAATCTTTTTCCCTGGGCCACAGACCAATCCACACGTCTACTCAAAACCTGTGTGCTCAGAACTCGATGCACCTCTAAGGGCCTTGAGGTACAAAGGGCTCATTCCTCAGCATGGCAGTCTAGGCCATCATAACCAGCTTTAGTCTGACTTATATCTGAGCAGTCTAACAAAAACAGCCAAATGGCCTCGTACTCCTTGCAATATTTTTAAAATTATACCTGTGTATATGATGGCAGTGAGTTTGTTTGTATGTTTGTTTTTGGTATACTATTAGCAAGAATATACTTTGTACTTGATTTAAATGTAGCAGTGTTCTGGTAGGAGCTGTGGTAGCATAGTGCCTAAGGCACTTGACTGCTAACTAGATGCCTGGAGGTTTGAACCCACCAGCCACTCCTCAGAAAGAAGGTTGGGCAATCTACTTCCGTAGTGATACTGCCTCAGCAACTCAAGGAGGGGTCGCTATGAGTCGGAGCCAACTTGATGGCACATAACAACAACAGTGTTCTGGTGGCACAGTGCCACCTGACTGCCAATCAGAAGGCTGGTGGTTCAAACCCACGAGCCATTCTTCAAAGGAAGACTGGGCAACCTACTTCTGTAGAGATACTGCCTTAGAAACCCAAGGAGGGGTCACTATGAGTCAGAGATGACTCTACGGCAGTAAGTTTGGTTTGGTTTTTTTTAGAACATTCTGTGAAAGCTCTTCCAGAAAAGTCATTCTAAAATACTCCAATGAAAAAGATGCATTTTGCAAGCAAGAACTATACTTTAAATGGTGAGTATGCAGAACAACACAAAGAACCCTAAAATCTAAGTGCAACACCACAAAAAAAAAAAAAACCTAGATGATTAAATAGTGACTCATTGCCCTAGAAATAAAGCTTATGTGAATGGTAATAGAAGCATATTAACAAAGTTATGTTTCTTTTCTAAGTACCTGGAACTGAATTCCACCAAGCACATATTGTCTCAATTTTACTGCTCACCTCAGGACTTTAATAAGGCTAAAATGATTTACACTTGCTCACTAATGCTTCATAACACACTCAAACAAAAATAGCTACACTGTGCTTCTCCTTTTCAGCAATTCAGTTTTATCCATTGAACATACATTTTTAAGAATGTATGGGTATTTTTGATACACAAAATAACTTTATTTTTTAGCAATAAAACAATTTACTTGATAATTTTAATACTTAATTAGATCTGTAGTTTGCATTTTCAGCCCAAAGATGAAAACAAATTTCTTTAGACAAAAGTAGCTTCTATTGGTTTCTGTTAGTGTGGTTGCCCTTGTGACTTAAGAGGTATCAGGAAAATTCAATTACTGAGTTTAAATCAGGTCTTTGAAAAGTACAGTACAATAGCTTCTGCTTATTGCCACTTTAGGAAATGGTTATTTGAGCCTAATAACTGACTGATTCAATTAAAAGGAGACAGGAAAACCATTTGCTGAAGAGGCAGTATGTTTATTATTCAATACTATCATCTAAAGCACATCTCAGAAACCACAAGCTCGTAAGCAGGTGGTTCTCCATCTTTTCCCATCTCAATCTGTTTGAAGGCTGTGAGCCAACCAATTCTTGACTCACTACATCAAGAATTAGCCTAGAGGTGGGATGTCCACAGACATTTGGGGGGAGTTTACATGAACAGTTTGAAAAGAGCCTACTATCTAAGAAGGTAATGCTTCAGCAAGACATAGCCATGTGAGAATTTTTGATACCAATCACATGAATATTAAATCTATCGGATCCATGCTTTCCAGGAGACAAACTAAGAAATAGCAGTAAAATGTTATTCTTTTAATTCCCAACAAGAACTACAAAAAGATATCAGAAACCTAGTTTAATTATTGTTATATGATTAAGTGAAAACCGTAGGCCTTGTGTGTAAAGTTTAAAGAGCACCATAAAAGGCCAAACAGAAATGCTATCACAAAGAATACACATAGCATAACTCTTGTTTTGGACCCTTGAAAATCTAACTTTATCAGCATAAATTTGGAATACCTATAACGATATGTGGAGTGATAACCTCCTGTGTCAAAGGCATTTGTTATTTGTAATCTCTGAAAATGTATTTATTTATATACCTTATAAAAACAAAAACTATTTTTTTCATCAGATTGTTTCATTGAATTAAAGGAGTGAGTAGATAAGGTGAGTCTTACCTCAAAAAGAGGCTATTGTTACAATGGATGCATGTAGTCTTTTAAATTAAAAAGTAAAAGAAAGCTTACCTTTTTCAAATTTTAAAATATATGCAAAAGTAACATGGCTCAAAATGGGAAGAAACAGCTGCAAACATTCATTAATAATTGGAAAGTGGAATGTATGAAGTATGAAACTAGGCAAATTGGAAGTTGTCAAAAAAGAAATGGAATCCATAAAGATCAATAGCTAAGGCATTAATGAGGAAAAATAGACTGGTTCTGGCCATTTGGAATCAGACAACCATATGATCTACTATGCTGGGAATAACAAATTGAAGACGAATGACATGGCACTGATCATCACAAAGAATATTTCAAGATCTATCCTGAAGTACAGTGCTGTCAGTAATAGGATAATATCCATACGCCTACAAGGAACACCAGTTAATACTCTTATTCAAATATATGCACCAACCATGAAAGCCACCAACCACCAAAGATGAAAAAATTAAAAATTTTTACCAATGTCTGCAGTCTGGAATTGACCAAACATGCATCAAGATGCATTTATAATTACTGGTGATTGGAATGAGAAAGTTGAAAACAAAGAAGAATCACTTTGAAAGTATGGACTTGGTGATAGAAATGATGTCAGAAATCACATGATAAAATTCTTCAAGACCAATGCCTTATTCATTGAAAATACCTTTTTTTCAACAACACAAATGGCTGCTATACACGTGGACCTCACCAGATAGTATACAGGAAATCAGACCAACTACATCAGTGATGAAGAAGCTCAATATTCTCAGCCAAAACAAGGCCAGGAGCTGACTGAGGAACAGACCATCAATTGCTCATATCAAGTTTGATTTGAAGGTGAAGAACATTAAAATAAGTCCATGAAAGCCAATATATGACCTTGATTACATCCCACCTGAATTTAGAGACAATCTGAAGAATAAATTTGACACATTGAACACCAATGACCAAGTAATTGTGAGATGACATCAAGAACATAATCCATGAAGAAAGCAAGAGGTCAATAAAAAGACAAGAAAGGAAGAAAAGCCCAAAATGGATGTCAGAAGGGACTCTGAAACTTATCCTTGAATGGAGAGTGGCTAAAGCAAATGGAAGAAATGGCAAGGTAAAAAAGCTGAATGGAACATTTCAAAGAACAGCTTGAGCAGACAAAGCCAATTACTATAATGTACAAAGACCTGGAGTTAGAAAACCAAAAAGGTAGAACACAGTCAGCATTTCTCAAGCTAAACGAACTGAAGAAAAATTCAACCCTAGAATTGCAGTATTGAAAGATTCTATGGGAAAAATATTGAATGTTGCAGGAAGTATCAAAAGAAGGTGGAAGAAATACACAGTCACAGTAAAAAAAAGAATTGGTCTATGTTCATCCATTTCAGGAATGGCATATGATCAAAAACCAATGATACTGAAGGAAGAAGTTTAGGTTGTACTGAATGAATTGGCAAAAACAAAGCTCTTGGAATTGATGGAATACCCATTGAGAAGTTTCAACAAATGGCTGCCACATGGAAGTCTATGCTAAGAAATTTGGAAGACAACAACTTGGCCAACTGACTGGAAGCAACTCATATTTGTACCCATTCCAAAATGTGGAAATTATTGAACAATATCATTAATATCCTATGCAAGTAAGATCTTACT
>NW_006921999.1:1290266-1323884 GCF_000298275.1 Orycteropus afer afer
AGAGTGAGCAACTGGTAAGGGATCCAAGTAAGGGGAAGGACCCAGGCCCTAAACCCCAATCAGCAGGAAAAGTGGAGGGGAAATGGAAAGGAAATTCAGGGCATCCAAGATAGAGTGAGCAACTGCCAGAGGCATCCAGGTAAGGGAGGGGACCCAGGCCCCAACCCCCAAGTGGCAGGAAAAGCTAAGGGGAAGGGAAAGGAAAGCCAGGTTGTCCAGAACAGAGTGATAAAGTGTCAAGGATCCTGGTAAGGGGAGGGTGGAGAGGTTTCGAACAGCTAAGGAAGACAAACTTGTCTGTTGGTTTGTCATGCTCTGGTGGTGTGTTGCTGTGAGGCTTGAGGCTATGCAACTGGTGTTTCAAATGCCAGCCAGGTTGCACATGGTGCACAGGTTTCAATGTGGCTTGCAGACCAAGACAGATTAGGAAGAAGGAGGAGGCCATCCACTTCTCAAAGAATTGGACAGGAAAAACCTTATGAGTAGCAGAGAAACACTGTCTTTTACATTACTAGGCAATTATATGAATAGCGTGGAAACATTGTCTGATACAGTGCAGGATGATGAGGTACTTAGGTTGGAAGGCTCGCAAAATAGGACTGACTGGGAAAGTGCTGCATCATCAGAGTAGAACCAACCTCGCTCATGTGGATAAGGTAAAGCTTTCAAGACCTCCATTTGCTGAGGTGGTACCACTCAAATTGAGAAGAAACAGCTGCAAACATCCATTAATAATAATCAGAATATGGAATGCATGAAGTATGAATCTAGGAAAATTGGAAGTTGTCAGAAATGAAATGGAATGCATAAATATCGATATTGTAGGCATTAGTGAGCTAATGTGGACTGATTTTGGGCATTTTGAATCAGACAATCATATGAACTACTATGCCGGGAATGACAAGTTGAAGAGGAATGGAGTGGCATTCATCATCACAAAAAATATTTCAAGATCTGTCCTGAAGTACAATGTTGTCAGTGATAGGATAATATCCATATGTCTACAAGAAAGACCAGTTAATACGACTATTATTCAAATTTATGCACCAAGCACCAAAGCCAAAGATGAGGAAATTGAAGATTTTTATCAACTTCTACAGTTTGAAATTGACCAAATGTTTAAGCAAGATGTGTTAATTATTGCTGGTGACTGGAATGCAAAGTTGGAAACAAAGAAGAATCATCCATAGTTGGAAAATTTGGCCTTTGTGACAGAAATAATGCTGGAGATTGCATGACAGAATTTTGCAAGACCAACAACTTATTCATTGCAAATACCTTTTTCAACAACACAACAGCAGCTATACATGTGGGCTTTGCCAGATGGAGTACACAGGAATCAGACTGACTACATCTGTGGTAAGATGTGATGCAAAAGCTCAATATCGTCAGCCAAGGTTGTCAAAGACTTCATTCACATTGCTTGGTTCTGTAATCTGGAAGTGAGGATGACTTGAAGTACTTACTGATGAAGATAGAAGAATACAGTCTGCAGTATGGATTACATCTCAATATAAAGAAAATAAAAATCCTCACAACTGAGTCAATAAGCAGCATCAAGATAAATGGAGAAAAGATTGAGGTTGTCAAAGACTTCACATTGCTTGGTTCTGTAATTGACGCCAATGGAAGCAGAAGTCAGGACATCAGACATTGTATAGCATTGAGCAAGTTGACTGCAAAAAGACCTCTTTCGAGTGCTGAAGAGCAAAGATGTCTCCTTGAGGACTAGGGTGCACCTGACATGAGCCATGATATTTTCAATCACCTCATATGCATGTGAGAGCTGGACAATGAATAAGGAAGACCAAAGAAGAATTGATGCTTTCAAGTTGTGGTGCTGGCGAGGAAAACTGAAAGTGCCATGGACTGCTAAAAGAACTAACAGATCTGTCCTGGAGGAAGTGCACCCAGAATGCTCCTTGGAAGCGAGAATGGCCAGACTTTGTCTCACCTACTTTGGTCATGTTATCAGAACCATTCCCTGGAGAAGGATATCATGCTTGTAAGGTGGAGGGTCTATGAAAGAGGGGAAGGCCCTCAAGGAGATGGATTGATACAGTGGCTGTGGTGATGGGCTCAAGTATAGCAGGGATCGTGGGGCTGGCATGGGATTGGGCAGTGTTTCATTCTGCTGTGCATGGGGTGGCTACAAGTTGAAGACAACTCGACGGCACCTAACAACATAACAACAATAAGTCTAAGAATGAAATTTTCCTAGCTTTTACTTCTCTTTTCCCCCATTCCTATGATTTTAGCAAATAATCTGGTATCTATTCAATGTGTTTCCTCACTGCAATGGGAATTGGGAATGTGGAGGGCTATTTAAACACCTACAGTCAAGTAGTTTTCCTGAACCAGAAGGTAATCATGGAACTCTGTGCAATCTGATGAGAAGTACTTTGTTCCCCAAAGTGCCCAAACCAATAAATCACAATTCTAATATTTTTAATTATTTCTGCAGTACCAGTGGCTATGATAAACAAGGTTGCAGGAAGCTGTTTAAAAGTAACTTTAAGTATCTCATGCCTGATTAATGTACAGTAATATGTCACATGCTTAATGACAGAATCATTAACTGGAATATAATCAGATGTTTAAGTCAGTCCTTAGTCAATCATTTGCTTTTAAAGAGCTCTGGTGGCAATAGTGTCTAAGGCATTTGACTGCTAACGAGAGGGCTGGCAGTTCAAACCCACAGCCACTCCTCAGAAGAAAGATTGGGCAATCTACTTCTGTAGTGATAGTGCCTCTGAAACCCAAGGAGGGGTGGCTATGAGTCAGATCCAACTCGAAGGCAGTGAGTTTGGTTTGGTTTGAAGAGTAAATAACCTCAGCAATTTGGGCATTTACCTTCATCTTGTCCTGAATGTGAATGGAGAGGAAATTCTGCAAGGTACACGGATACCACAGCCCTCAACATGCCAAAATATCTTTCCCTGAGAAATGCTTCTCTGGTGCCTCCTAAAATGGGTTCTGTATTTCAGTTCATTTGGATTCTGTTATTTCTCTCTTGGTGTTCTGGTTACCTAGTGCCACTCTGACAGGAATATACCACAAATGGGATGGCTTTAACAAACTGGAGTTTATTCTCTTACAGTTTGGAGGCTTTAAGTCCAAGTTCAAAGTGCCAGGCTCTAGGTGCTGGGTGAAAGCCCCTCAACCTTACGCTTCAGCTCTGTTTCCTGCTCCCGGCCCACTGAAGCTGGAGGCTTTTCTTCACTCAGACAGCTGCTGGCTGCTGAGACTGACAAATCCAAGGTTGACAAGTGAAAAGGCACAGTCCCAATACCACCAAACAACATGTCAGGATACTATTTCAAGTCCAGAAAAAGTCCCAAAATCGGCAGGGCATGGCAGACTAACAATGACTTGGCTACACGCAGGGTTTAAACATGCCAGAAAGCTGGAGACCATTCCCAAAGCTGCTTCTTATATATGGGAAGCAGCCCATATCCCTAAAGCAGCTACTCAGCTGCTTGTGGCAGATCTCACCATGGAGCTGATTGCCAGTCTCACCATGGGGAATAACTACCACCAGCTGCCCAGCCACTCAACCAGGCCCAGACAAGTTGACATACAACCTTAACTACCACACTTGGTGATTTACAAACCTCACTAATTTATTAAAGGCTCTCAGAAGGCCCAATATTGTTACCCTGTTTAACCCTCTGTGACCAAAGTTATTTAACCATGCAACTTTTTGCTCACCTGACACTGAATGCTGTGTCAGTGGAACATATTTTGGGAAATGATGCTGCATTGTATTCTGTTGTGAGGTGGAGTGTTTAGAGCAGTCACTTTTGTTCCACTGAGTTACACTTGATTACAGTGCTCACAAAGCACTCTGTCTTTGATGTCTTTTAGAGATTTATATTTTAGAATATATACAGCAAAACATACACTAATTCAACCATTTCTACATGTGCAATTCAGTGACATTAATTAAATTATTGGAGTTGTACAACCATTCTCAGCCTCTTTTTCTGAGTTGCTCCTCCCTCATTAACATAAACTGATTTACATCAAAGGTTTCTCTCTAATCTTTCAAGTTGCTGTTATTTTTTTGACCCTTTATAGATAGTTTTTAAAAAGAACATAATGTGCAAGGCAGGCATTTTTTACTAGTTAAGTGATACTACTGTTTGGTTTTAAGAAGACTTAAGGGGATATTTTTGGTTTAAGTTTTAAAGATTATTTCAGGGCAATAGTTTCAGGGCTTCATCCAGCCTCCATAGCACCAGAAACTTTGGAGTCTATAAAAGTTGGCAATTCTATTCTGCGTTTTCCAGCTACTGATCAGGATTCTTCTATAGAAACTTTGATCAAAATGTTCAGTAATGTTAGCTGGACACCATCCAGTTCTTCTAGTCTCAGGGAAAAAGAGACTACTGTTCCTGAAAGCAATGACACACACATTCTATACCCTCCTTCTTTTCCTGACTCTATCTTCCTCTGTTACTCCAGGCAAATGGAGATCAATTGTCCTGCCATGGATGGCTGCTTACAAGCTTTTAAGACCCCAGGCATGATACAAAAAACTAGGAGTTTTAATGAACTAGGAATCTTTTAGAGTCTTTAATGAAATATCTCTGTCAATTTTTACTTTTACCTCCACTTTCTTCCTTCCATGCTCAAGTCTGAAAACAACTCACATATAAACCCAATGGTGGAAGTGGTCAAGAAATTAAAAACACAGGCACTTACACTCAGAATCACCTCTCTCTTCTGATATCTGAAGATTTAGTAATATAGCAAGCTTCTAATGTCACTCTTTCATTCCTTACTGTGCTTCCTATCTGAGATAGTCCCTTGTGGAAAAAGACTTCTAGTATGCCCAGGCCATCAGTGTACCGTGTAGACACATACAACTATGGCTGGTGTGTACTTGGATCTCTCTGTAAGTATAGAAATGTCTGTATCTCTCATTAGACTCTCCATTCCATGAGGGAGGCATTTGACATCGTATATAGTATTTACATTTCTACTGCTTGCAACACAGGTATTCAAGTGTGGTTGAATGAATGAGTCAAACAGTATGTGTGAAAACTGAAAACTGAATGGATTCTCTAGCTTCTCAGTAATGTCAGTTTTAGGCATTTTACCTAAAGATCCTCGAGACTTTCACTATATTGCCAAGATTTGCTTATATGTCAATATTCCTTTGTCTATAAACAAACTGATGGCAGGGACAGTATCCCCCATGCCAAGCCCAGCTTGTGGCACAAATAATTGTAAATAGATGAATCTTGGACTTGGGAAAAATGGCTTTTGCCAAGGAAATATTTGGAATACCGAGGTGGTATACATGAAAGGAACAAGAGATCAAAAGTACTCTTTACAAAAGTAAAGAAGTAAAAATCTTTTGTATTTTAAATCTTGTAGTGAACACCTATTAAACATTTTTATAAAGCTGTTCTAGTGTGGCATCAGCAAAAGGCAAAATATGAGTAGGTAAAGACAAAAATGATAAGACATTCAGTATCAATAATAATGGATCAATTAAAAAAATTTAAATAGTTAAATAGAAAAATGGGAAAAGAAAAAGAGATTCACAGAAGAAGAAATAGAATGACAATAAACATATGCAAAGCTGTTCAACTTTACAAGTAACCAGAAGAACTCAAATAAAAACAAGATTATGTTTCCAGTACAATCAAATGGTGAACAATTTAAAACATTTATAATATCCAGATCTGGCAAGGACAAAGGGAAATAGAAACCTTTATGCAGTGTTGATGGGAATATAAATTGATAGACTTTTCTGAAGAGTATTTGGCAGTATCTCAAACTTTCAATTTGTGAGCATTTAAGCTGACTAGGGATCTCTTCTACAGACACTTTCATTTGGGAATAGACACAAAGTACTGATAGCAGGATTGTTTATGATAAATAAAACGGGAAGCAAATCAACTACCCACCAATTCAGGAATTTTAAATTAATATTAATACTTCCAAACTATGAAATACTTTGCAGCCATTATAAAGAATAAAGCAGACCTTCATGGATTGATTTGGAAATATCTACAAAATATATTGTTAAATGGAAAAAAAAAGTATTAAAAAACCATAAATCACTGCTGTTGAGTCTAATCTTATTCATAGTAACCCTATAGGAAAAAGTAGAACTGTAGAAGTTGTAAACCCACAGGGTTTACAAGGTCATAATCTTTAAGGAAGCAGGCTCCCACATCTTTCTTCCATGGAGCAGCTGGTGGGTTTGAATCTCTGACATTTCATTTTACAGCTAAGCACTTAACCCCTGTGCTACCAGGGATCTTTATAAAAGTGTATTGGGGAGTTGAGTATAAATTAATTTATGTAATTTTTTGTTGTTAAATGAATTAATTGAGTAACCTCTAACTTGGAAAGACTTCTAAGCCACCCAAATAGCTGGTGCATTGATCTGTTTTAATGAAATGCCGCATTGCAAATGAAGAAGAAAAATGCAGCGAAACACAGATGATACAACAGTCACCAAACTCAACAGTCATATTTTGGAAGAAGGATGAAGGGAAGCTTAAATGTTTAACTCTATATAACTAAAAACAAAATCTTCCAGTCAATTCCAATTCATGACAACCAATATGTGCAAAGCAGAACTACTTCACGCAGTTTGCTAGGCCTTTCTTCCACAGTTCAGCTGGGTGAGTTAAAACTGACACCTTTAGGTTAGTAGATGAACACAAACTGTTTGTAACACCCGATAACTTCTTTTACTCTATGTGCTTCTGTGTAATTTGAATCCATTGCAACAAAAATCCATTACATATGTAATTTAAATACATATATATGAATCTGCCTATCTGTCTGCCTATGGCTTCTAATAAACCGAAAGATTGTTACATGCATTATTTAAAGCTTGTCCAGTTTAATACTTATATACCAAGCTGTAGGAGCTCTGGTAGCATAATGGCTAAAGCATTTGACTGCTAACCAGAAGGCTGGCGGTTCAAACCCACCAGCCACTCCTCGGAAGGAAGGTTGGGCAATCCTACTTCCATAGTGATACTGCCTCGGAAACCCAAGGAGGGGTCGCTATGAGTCGGGGCCGACTTGACGGCACATAACAACAACAACAACAACAACAACATACCAAGCTGTTGAAATGTTACTGATAACTGATTACAGATATATGAGCAGCATCCTTTATTGACTCTTGGGAGCCAAAGGAAGTCAGATTGGTTCTTAATAACACTTCTTATTCAATAACTAAAATTGTTTAAAACTAATCCTTTCCTTCTTTTCCAGTCTAATGCTCATATCACTTAATTAGGTTATAAAGAGCAGCCAACCTTCATGGATAACTCTGATTTATCAGTAAAAAGTGAATGATGTGCTGAAATCCATTGTGCTTTTCAACAGGTGTAAGATGAAAGGAGAAGAGAGTGAAACATGTCAACCCTGATCCTCCACTAGATTGTTTTTCACAGCATTGGAGCTAAATATAAAATGATTTAAGAATATTAAATAATCCCCAGGGACTGGTAGGGGTAACTAGAATTGCTAGTATTGACAAGCCACATGTAGCATGCTCATTTTTATTGACCTTTCTGCTGACTGACCCACCACTCCTCTGTCAGTTTGTCATACTGTGATCATGGCTTGTGTGTTGCTGTGAGGCTGGAGGCTATGACACAGGTATTTCAAATACCAGCAGGATCACCCATGGTGGACAGGCTTCAGCAGACCTTCCAGACTAGTTCCGACTCAGAAGAAGGAAGGGGCCATCCACTTCTCAAAGAATTAACCAGTAAAAACCTTATGAATAGCAGTAAAACACTGTCTGATATATTACTGGGAAATGTTATGAATAGCCCTGACACACTGTCTGATATAGTGCCAGAAGATAAGCCCCTCAGGTCAGAAGGCACTCAAAATATGACTAGGGAAGAGCTGCCTCCTCAAAGTAGAGTCAACCTTAATGATGTAGATGGAGAAAAGCTTCCAGGACTAAATGTGGATTTGATGATGGGGCACAACTCTAAATGGGAAGAAATAGCTGGAAACATCCATTAATAATCACTATATGGAATAATAATCAGAACATGGAATGTATGAAGTATGGATGAAAGAAAATTGGAAGCTGTCAAAAATTAGATGGAACATATAAAGATTGATATCCTAGGCATTAAAGAGCTGAAACAGACTGATTTTGGCCATTTTGAATCAGACAAGCATATGATCTACTACACCAGGACTGACAAATTGAAGATAAATGGGGTGGCATTCATCATCACAAAGAATGTCTCAAGATCTGTGCTGTCAGTGATAGGATAATGCCTACAAGGAAGACCAGTTAATACAACTATTATTCAAATGTATACACCAATGACTAAAGCCAAAGATGAAAAAATTGAAGATTTTACCAACTTCTGAAGTCTGAAATTGATCATATATGCAAGCAAGATGTATTGATTATTACTAGTGATAGGAATGCAAAAGTTGGAAACAAAGAAGAATCACCGGTACTTGGAAAATACGGCCTTGGTGATAGAAATGACACTCAAAATCACATGATAGATTTTTGCAAGACCAGTTACTTATTCATTCTAAACACCTTTTTTCAAAAACCTAAACAGAGGCTATATATATGGACCTTGACAGATGGAAGACATAGGAATCAGATTGACTACACCTGTAGGAAGAGGTGACAGAGAAGCTTAATATCTTCAACCAAAAGGAGCTTCAAGGCCAGGAGCTGACTGTGGAACAGACCATCAATTCCTCATATGCAACTTCAAGTTGAATCTGTAAAGAATTAAAACAACTCCACGAGAACCAAAATATGACCTTGAACATAACCCACCTGAATTTAGAGACCATCTAAAGAATAGATTTTCTGCATTGAACACCAATAACCAAAAATCAGACAAATTGTGGGATGGCATCAAGAACACCATCCATGAAGAAAGCAAAAGGTCATTAAAAAGACAGAAAACAAATAATGGACTAAAATGGATGTCAGAAGAAACTGAAACTTGCTCTTGAATGAGGAGTAGCTAAATAGAAGCAAATAGAAGAAATAACAAGATTAAAGAGCTGAACAGAAGATTTCAAAGAGCAGCTCAAGAACACAAAGTCAATTATTATAATGAAATATGCAAAGACCTGGAGTTAGAAAACCAAAAGGGAAGAACATGCTCAGCATTTCTCAAGGTGAAAGAACTGAAGAAAAATTTTAAACCTCAAGTTGCAATATTGAAAATTCTATGGGCAAAATTGAAGTTGTCAAAGACTTCATATTACTTGGTTCTACAATCAATACCAATGGAAGCAGCAGTCAAGATATCAAACAACATATAGCACTAGGCAAATCGGCTGCAAAAGACCTCTTTCAAGTGTTACGGAGCAAAGATGTCTCCTTGAAGGCTAAGGTTTACCTGACACAAATCTGTCCTGGAAGAAGTACAGCTCCTTGGAAGTGAGAATGGCCAGATTTCATCTCACCTACTTTGGTCATGTTGTAAGAAGGGAACATTCCCTGGAGAAGGATATCATGCTTGGTAAAGTGGAGGGTCAATGAAACTGAGGAAGGCCCTCAACAAGATGAACTGACACAGTGGCTACAATGATGGGCTCAGGAATAGTAAGGATCATGGAGCTGTCACAGAACCAGGCAGTGTTTCATTCAGCTGTACATAGGATCACTATGAGTCAGAGACAACTCAACGGCACCTAACAACACAACCACAAATGGGCAAAATATTAAATGAGGCAGGAAACATCAAAAGAAGATGGAAGTGACAGTCACTGTACAAAAAAGAATCATATGTTCATCAATTTCAGGAGGTGGCATAGGATCAAGAACTGGTGGCATTGAAGGAAGAAGTTGAAGCTGCAGTGAAAGAATTGGTGAAGGACAAGGCTCCAGGAATTGATGGAATACCCATTGAGATGTTTCAATACACGGGTGCCATGATAGAGGCACTCAATCATCTATGCAAAGAAATTTGGAAGACAACTACCTGGTCAATTGACTGAGAAGATACATATTTGTACTTATTCCAAAGAAAGATACTCCCACAGAATGTGGAAATTATTGAATATCATTAATATTGCACACAAGTAAAATCTTGCTAAAGATAATTAAAAAACGGTTGCAGCAGTATATTGACAGAGAACTTCCGGAAATGCAATCTGGATTCAGAAGAGGATGTGGAATGAAGGATATGCTGATATCAGATGAATCTTGATTGAAACCAAAGAATACCAGAAGGATGTTTACTTTTGTTTTATTGACTATGAAAAAGCATTCAACTGTGTGGATCATGACAAATTATGGATAACATTGAGAAGAACAAGAATTCCAGACATTTAATTGTGCTCATGAGGAACCTGTACATAGAGCAGGAGGCTATCATTTGAACGGAACAAAGGGACACTTCATGGCTTAAAATCAGGAGGATGTGTGTCAGGCCTGTATCTTTTCACCATACTTATTCAATCTGTATGCTGAACAATAATCCAAGAAGCTGGACTTTATGACGAAGAATGTGTCATCAGGCTTGGAGGAAGGATCATTAACAACCTGAGAAATGCAGAAAATATAACTTTGCTTGCTGAAAGTGATGACTTGAAGCACTTACTGATGTAGACTGAAGAATACAGTCTGCAGTATGGAATACATCTCACATAACAAAAACAAAAATCCTCACAATTGGCCCAATAAGCAGCATCACTATAAATGGAGAAAAAATTGAAGTTGTCAAAGATTTCGTATTACTTGGATCCACAGTCAACACTAATGGAAGCAGCAGTTAAGAAATCAGACAACATATTGCATTGGGCAAATCTGCTGCAAAAAGACCTCTTTAACATGTTGAAGAGCAAAGATGTCTCTTTGAAGACTAAGGTCTGCCTAACCCAACCCATGGCATTTTCAGTAGTCTCGGAAGAATATGAAAACTGGACAATGAATAAACAATGTTGATGCCTTTGAACTGTGATGTTGGCAGAGAATGCTAAAGTATCATGGACTGCCAGAAGAATGAACAAATCTGTCCTGGAAGAAGTGCAGCCAGAATGCTCCTTGGAAGCGAAAATGGCCAAACTTCATCTCACCTACTTTTGTCATGTTGTCAGAAGGCACCATGTCCTGGAGAATGATATCATGCTTGGTAAAGTGGAGGGTCAGCAAAAAAGGAGAAGACCCTCAACGAGATGTATTGAAACAATGGCTGCAAATATGGACCAGGATTATGAGGCTTGTGCAGTGCCAGGCAATGTTTCATTCTGTTGTACATAGGGTCACTATGAGTCTGAGCCGACTCAATGGCACCTAACAACTACTTACTGATATGAAAAACAGTATATTTCTATACTGCCACACAATTTTACTGCTGAGCAAGTAATGTCTCAATTTCCTCCATCGTTTATGACTACTCACTGCTCATCTTGAAAATCCTTTTGCAGAAGTAATGATCTCCCTATTAAATTGTGGTTGAATCATCCATGCTCAATAGCAGGTGCATTTAGTTTAAGCAATATATTTTCCAGTGGTGTGAACACTAACACAGAAGCCCACAACGCATGGTGCACATGTCACATGGCTATTTTCCTAGTGAAGGACACTGAGAAACTATCTAAGACCTCATTTTCCTCTTGATCTGTCATCTGTATACTCTATGGACAGCTTGTCTGTCACTGCTCAATTGTTCAAAACAAATACTTTCTCCCTTATTGGACTGTAAGAATTTATAAACACAGAGATGACCCACCTAGTTATAGCTGAAATGTAACAAATGCCAACAACTGCACTAACAGCTTAATAACCAAAAAAAGAAAAAAGCTTCCCTCCCATTTTGAGTGTGTGCTTATAAGGCTTATAGAGACTTTTTCTAATGCTTTTCCCAGATGTCATTTTTATTGGATTGGTCTGCATTTTTCCATCAGAAACCTTTAGAAAATACTGTTTCCACTTTAAGAGGGGGAAAAAAGTTCTTTAAAACATTTTTGAATTATGATTTTTAATTAAGCTAAATTCTCCTAATGTCAGATAACTTAGGCTTTATTAGCACCATGATCATGTGAACATGTACACCTTTAATTGCACTAACATGATATTTTAAGTGCCTAACCATTGTGTAAGAAAGGAGGCCTTTTCTGTGGTTGTCTGCCTTACATCACTACACATTCTCTGATGTACGCAGCAACGTTCATTTAACAAAGATAGCTCCTGGTAATAACTGTTAATTAAGGAAAATTATAGAAAATAAACAACATAATAACCCCCAATACATTAGTGCAGATGTAGTAACTATAAAAAGGGTAATCAAACCACTCTCTGAGGTACTCAGCTGCTTTTCATATTTGCACCAGAATTAAAGTAATGAAAAATGAAACTTTGCCATTTTACAGAGGAGCTGGGCTGGCAAAAGCAAGTTTGTTGTGAATTAATTTGAAATTTTCTAGATTATTGAAAATTTTCCTTAGAATTCTAAATCCCCTGAAACTCTCTCAGTCCAAAGGAACTGTATCCAGAGGATTGATTAATTCAGCTGCTCACTTACCCCTAAAAGTCCTTATATACTTCTTTCCATGTCTTTTCTGCTCTCTTGGCTCAGTTTAGCTCTATCTGTCTGCTTGCAATAGGGCTACTACACTTTTAGACGTCTTACCAGCCTTGACATTTCTTGAAGAAGAAGACATTTTCCTAGACGTCCCCCAGCTGATTTCCCCTTATATTTTATCGGCCAATGCCCATTCCTAAATCAATCACAGGCAAAATGAATGGGATTGCCACAATTAGCTTAGTGAAAAGCATAGCTGTGCAGAATAGGTTAGATTATCCAAACACAATCCTGGTGCTGCTTAAAAAGAAGAAATGGGTATGGTGAAAGTTTATTGGAAAATCATTAAACAGTATCTGCTACTTCTGGATTTACTGCTTATTATATACATGTCTATCTCCCCACTAGAATGTAAGCTCACTAAATATGAGCACTAGTTTATATTTGTAGCACTTATTCATGGTGCCTAAGGCATTTGACTGCTAACCAGAAGGCTGGAAGTTCAAACCCACCAGCCACTCCTCGGAAGGAAGATTGGGCAATCTACTTCCGTAGTGATGTTGTTGTTGTTGTTATGTGCAATCCTACTTCCGAGTGATACTGCCTCGGAAACCCAAGGCGAGGTCGCTATGAGTAGCAATCGACTCGACAGCAGTGAGGTTTAGTTTTTATTCATGTTCAGCATGAATTTCAGGAGCCCTAGTGGTACAATTTAAGGTGAAGCTCTTGACTGCTAACCAAAAGTTTGGTGGCTTGAGCCCACCCAGCCACTCCGTAGGAGAAAGACCTGGTGTTCTGCTTCCATGAAGATTACAGCCTAGAAAACCCTATGGGACAGTTTTACTCTGTCATATGGGATCTCTATGAGTCAAAATCAACTCTGCTGCACCTAACAATAACAACATGCTCAATAGAGTTTACATATTTAGTAAATATTTTTCAATTAATGAATGAATATGAGAAGAAATACTTAATTCAAAAAAATAGATGCAAACTTACTGTAAAATTACCAAAGCTTTAGTTTTGTTGTTGTTGTTTTGCCATCAAGTCAGCCCCCGACTCAGCGACCCCTCCTTGGGTTTCCGAGGCAGTATCACTACGGAAGTAGGATTGCCCAACATTCCTTCTGAGGAGTAGCTGGTGGGTTTGAACCACCAGCCGTCTGGTTATCAGGCAAGTGTCTTAGCCACTATGCTACCAAAGCTTTAGTTTTAGAACCTCTTAATTACAGAGGCTTCCAGGTATACTTCCATATATAGTAATGTTATCAGTAGTCACCTATAGAAATAGCTTCCAGAAATAAACCTCTGCCCACTATGCCAAATCACTGCAAGATGACACAAAAGTGCAGGCCCAAAAATACTATCTGGAGTTGATAGGCCCAGGGCTGAAAGGATGTTGATAGTGAAAAAGAAACAGGATTGAAAGGTTGAAGGCCAGAAACTAGTCTGTACAAAATTCTTCCAATCACCAGATATGTAAAATTATAAGAGGAAGATTCAGTTCTCATCAATGTCCAGTCAAAGCAGAAACTCTCTCCCATCAGAAATATACTTGATAATGCAGTGTATACAAGTTTAAAAGCACATGACTTTTTCTACCTGTGGTGGGTATTGCACGAAATAGAATTTATCAGAATTCTTTTATTTGTAGGGCACAAACAGATATCAGTACTGCAAACAGTAAATTTTCCTTTAACAGCTGATATATTGAAGGGATTTGAAAGGTTTTCCTAAATTTAAACAATCATAGGATTTCACATGACATCACTCTTAAAAATTATGAATGTGATAGAAATGTATCTAAACTATTCATAATAAAGCCAATTTTTGATCAAACATACTAAAGGAAGATCTGAATTCTATTTCTATTATTATAGAAAATTATATTATAAAACTATTGTCAAATAACCAGGTGAGCAAAAAGTACCAAAAAATGTAGTAAACAATGATATTACAGATAAGTGTCAGGCAGTTAAGATAATAAAAAGTCTATAATTTTTCTATATTTATTATGTTTTTGATATTTCTTAACTTTTTAAAATTGGAAATTTGATGTGATTTATTTTCTCCTTCTAAATAAATTTTTATAAAATTTTAGCACAATAAATCTGGCTTTACCCTCCACAAAAGATTAAATCCTTATGTTATAATTTAAGTACTAAGATAGCTGGAGTACCTTTCCAGTCTCCCTCAAACCACCATCCAGTAATATTTTTTGTTCTGACTTTGGGTTGGACCAGCTCTGACTTCTGAGTCTCTTTCCATTTGTGGTCTACTCCAAATTCAACAAAATAACCATTAGTGAGCACCTGCTCAATATGTATGTACTGGAATAATCACTAGATGAGGAATCAAGGAAGTATCTATCTATGCTCCAATGCAGCAACAGTCCAAAATATAAATAATAGCTAATACCCATTGAGTGCTGAAGACTTTGACATATGTTTACTTTTTAAAATGTATGTATAATAACTCAGTGAAAAATTTATATCGGACATGTCATAAAAAATATAACCAATGTCACTGAAAAATTTGTGCACTAGTCGTTAAATGGAAATCTAATTTGTTATGTAAATTTTCACCAAAGGTGCAATAAAATATTTTTTAAAAAGTTACTATATAAGCAGAATGGGCTAGGTTATGCTACTGTAACATATAACCCCCAAGTCCCAGTGACTTACTACCATAAACGTTTATTTCTTGCTCATATCTCATATCCTCTAGAGGTTAGCTAGGAACTGTGTTCTACATGTTTGTCACATAAGAAACTTAGTACTACAGAGTCTGCACCATCTGGAGTATTGCTAGTCACCATGACAAGGAGAAAGGAAACATCACACTGAATTTTAAGTGGTTTGACAGGAAGTAACACTCACCATTTTGTTGACCAAAGGGAAATTACGTGGCCACGCCTAACTTCAAAGAAGAACATATATTTGAAAACAACCAATAACAATTGCTATAGGCACTTTTATCACCAGTTTATATATGAGAAAACTGAAGCACAAAGAAAATTAAATAACACAAATAAGAAATGCAAGCCTAGAATTCAAATACAAACTCCAGGATCCATTCTTTGAACCACTATGCTCCTACTTCCTTTGATGTGCATTCTTTGATAAATCCCTAAGCCCCAGAACAGCAAATGGCATTACCCTAAGTATTATATTCTTGCTGAAAAACTATAATGGAGTAGCACAGGCAAAATCCATACATTCTCTAGTTTAATGAGCAATACTGTGTAAGTTCTCATTCATTATATTTATTCAATAAATATGTCTAAGGCACATTTAGAAATTATAAATGAATATAGCTATACATTTAATGATGTGTTTGTCACATCAGTTTTATGGAGAAAGATAAGAGAGGGATACCCCTCAACATGGGCAGAGGAAGAAATGATCTGGAGATTGAAAGGCCATGCGTTTGACATCTAACAATTGGGATGACTCATTGCAAAGAAGCAAGAGCCTGCCTTTCTTCTTTTCCTCCCTTCCTTTATTCCTCCCTACCCTCTTTTCTATCTTCCTTTTCTTTCTTCCCAAGCTTCTTTCCATCTTCCCTTTCACAAACAAACATTGCATTCCTAGCAGATGGCAGACACTAGGAATTTGATAGATAAATTAGAATAAGATCTATCTACTCCTCTAAGGAGCTCACAATCACAGGCATGAATAAGATACATAACGGCAATATAAGATTCCAGTGAGATATACTGAAAGTCTCTGAAATTCAAACTCTGCATATATGCCTGATTTTATAGGGACAGAACCAGATTGTAATTTGCCAGGATATGTTTATTACAACTCTCAGCCTGTGGATTTATTTACATCCTCTCTAATGCATAAGACCTTTTGGTTTCATTCACTGATATTTTATAGCTGACATGCATTATCTTTCCTGGCTTTTGTGCCCTCATTTGTTTACAACTGACACATGGTACTATCATTTTATGCTTAGATAAGGTTTCAAGTGTTTTCTCTGAAAACTCTCAGAATTATAGTAAAGAGATACATTTATAACCATCAGGGAACACTGGCTCTTGTAGTCTATGTGCTTTGGCATCTGTTAGTAAATATCTTACTACCTTCACTGGCCTTAGGGTATACATTGTTTACCTGTGGCACAGCAAAAAAATATTTCCCATATTTTGTAAGGAAAATTCTGTGTCTGGCTCTCATGCTTCTGCGAGTTGTTTACAACCATCTGGCGGAAAGTCTTACTTGCACTTCACCTGCAATGATTTGTGTGGCAGGCTTTTTGTCTCTTACGGTGCATGAAGAGGACAAATGAAAGTCCTTTCCCCTGCAATCTCTCTCCTGCTCATAAAAGTTACTTTCCCAAACTTTAATTACTGGTATGATATCGTATCTCAATTCTTAGCATCAAAGGTCTTATTTTGCTTTCTTTTTCAGGTGTATCTTTTTCAAGTGCTTTATATATTTCAGTCTGCCATAGGTCCTTCACCATGAAGAACAACCAAAGATAACATATGTGCTACCTTAGAACAACTGGGTAGTGTTTATTTTATCTCAATCTGTGTGTAAAGTTTTCTCTATAGGAGCACAGGTATTTGTACCTTTGAAGAAATATATTGCACTCTTCACTATAGTGATGTATTCAGAAAGTTCTAGCATTTTATAACAAGTTCAAACGGAAAGTATTTTAAGTTATCAGAGACTGTGATATAATGATATGTAATGAGCATATATTCCCTATTTCAGACTGAGACTCTGAGGAATTGTGAGAAGAATTCTGAATTAAATTATTGTATACTGTATTTTCCTTTCTGCACACGAGATACACGTTTCCACATAGTCTTTCTTGTAGCAGATGCTCAATAAAACCAATTAGTAGGACACATTCATGATTTTAGTATTATAGAAAGTTTGGGAATTAAAAAAAAAGAACAAAAAGAAATACCTATTTATGTAATAATGCTGTGTAACCAATAACCCCACCAAAAAAAAAAAAAAAATCTGGAACAAACAACAACACTTATTTCTTATTGATGAGTCTGCAGGTCAACTGTGGCAGCTATGCTTAAAACGTCCATTGGGTTCGGATTTGTTCCACATTTCTCAAACTGAGACCCAGGCTGAAGGACTGGCAGCTGTCTGGGGTATTCTATTCTTACAGTATGGGCCAGGAGTGCCAGACAGCAAAACAATGCAAGCATATTAAAGCCTTTGGGTGGTGGGGCATGTATTACTTCCACTCAGATTTCATTGGTCAAGCAAGTCATGTGCCAAGCTAACAAACAGTTAGTGAAAACAGGACAGTATGCTATACTTATAGTGAACAACGACAAGGTCAAGAGGAAAGGAAGAATAGAGAGAAAATAATAAAATCTTCCATAAGTATCAATTGTTACACTCTGTCTTCTCCATATAACAAAACAAAAACAAAGACAAAACAAAACAAAAAAAAACAGCTCATTGCCATCAAGTTGATTCTGACTCACAGTGACCCCACGAAGGGTGTAAATCTTTATGGAAACAGACTGCCTCATCTTTGTTCTTTGGAGCAGATGGTGGGTCCAAACCAGTCTTCCCCATGTAGAATATGATAATTGCCAATTACAATTTCTAATCATGCCTTTCAAGAAAAAAACACATTTATTTCGTGGACTATATTTCTCTGTTATTTGGTATGTAATTTTCTGCTTTTATTGTTCTTTCATGACCTCATTTTAGGTCAAAGAAATGTATGTGGTTGTGTTGTTATTGTTGTTACGTGCTGTCAAGTCAGAGCCGACTCAGGGACCCCTCATTGGGTTTTCGAGGCAGTATCACTACGGAAGTAGATTCGCCAACCTTCCTTCCGAGGAGAGGCTGGTGGGTTTGAACTACCAGCCTTCTGGTTAGCAGTCAAGTGTCTTAGGCACTATGCTACCAGAGCTCCTGTATGTGGTTGTATCATGGATTATTAGAATTGATATTGATATAAAACCACCTAGTAATATTATTCTTTTCTAAATAAAATTACTGTCCTGGAGGAAGTGCAGCCAGAATGCTCCTTGGAAGCAAGAATGGCCAGACTTCATCTCACCTATTTTGGTCATGTTGTAAGGAGGGACCATTCCCTGGAGAAGGATGTCATGCTTGGTAGGGTGGAGGGTCTACGAAAGAGGGGGAGGCCTTCAACGAGATGGATTGATACGGTGGCTGCAATGATGAGCTCAAGTATAGCAGGGATTGTGGGGCTGGCGCGGGATAGGGCAGTGTTTCGTTCTGCTGTGCATGGGGTCGCTATGAATCGGAAATGACTCGACGGCACTTAACAACAACAACAACAACAAATAAAATTATCCCCCTTTTTTAAGTAGAATTATAACTTTAAAACAATAACAGTAACTTATGTTTCTGCCTATTTCTTAATATAAAAATAAATAATTATCTTATTAAAAAAGTAAAACTTTTTTTTTGTCCATAATAGAGCCATAACCCCTAAATTCTAAAGGAAGATTTTAAATCTGTATATGTAAATATGTTATTATTCATTGAGTAAACCAAATATATAAATTAGACTGGTGTTTCAAATGCTCCAAAATAGTTTTACCTTTTGTTCTTATGTCTCTTATATTTGCTATAACATTTTATAACTTGAAATAATCAAAAGATTTTAAAATATTTGGTTTAGTTTTACACACATTAAACTCACAATAACAGATACCATGTGGAGTAAATGGATTTAGCCAAATAGTATCATCTGCAGATAATAAGAATGTATGAAATTTTACAGAGTAATAAATAAATGTTGATGTTTGTATTAGAGATCAGCCAAATGGTTTATAGGCATTCAAGTATATGTGATTTTCAGCTTATTCACAAGTCTTAAAAAAATGTACAGCCAACAATTCATCTTTTCAGTGTAATAGTAAGACATATGTTTAATAACTTTGAAAGCAATGATGGACTGAAAGAAATTTTGTTTGACTTTGAATAGATATATGAAAATTAATTGAATTCTGAAGACTAATTTTCAGCGTGTTTCTTGGTATTTTAAATTTTCATGACCTCACCAGCTCTGAGAAGTTGGGCCCTCAGGGCTGTGAGGGTGCAGGAGAAGGGGAGAGGAGGGTCTTCATGGTTGGTCCCTCCTGCCAGCCTGCCCAGAAACTGGAAACCAGAAGCCATTTGTGACTGAGTGTACCCACCTTCTTCCTTGCTGTGTTTTGTTTTCCTAAACCATTTTATTGAGATATAGGTCAAATCACAAATATTTATTCTTATGTTTTCTTCTAAGATATTTGAAGTTTTTGTTTGTAGATTTAGATCTATGACCTATTTTGAGTTATTTTTTATGTCTTGTAAAGGTAGGAATCCAACTTTATTCTTTTGATGTGGATATCCATTTGTATTATTGCCATTTCTTTCCCTATTTGTTTTGTCCATTTGTCTAAAGTCAATTGGCAATAAATATTAGGGTTTATTTCTAGGCCCTAAATTCTCTTCCATTGACCTGTATGTGTATTCATCTATCAATACCACATTTACTATAATTGCTGTATATTAGTTATTATTAATTACTTGGCTTTGTAGTAAGTTTTGAAATGTAGAAGTATGAAATAATCAACTTTGTTCTTTTTCAAGATTGTTGGGTTATTCTGGATCCATTGCATTTCAGCTTGATTTCTAAAGCCAAATGAAGTTATTTTAGTTCATTTTCCTTTTATGTTGATTTTCTTTTTTTTGTCTGAATTATAAATAGGAAGTCTAGTTAATAGTCTTACAAAATGAATAACATGGATGTGGATGAAGGAGATCACTAATTTCTATAAGTATATTTACATACTAAAACATCTCCATCTTTTTATATATATATTATCCTAAAATTCTTCCTTAGAAAAAACACATATTTGAATTTCATACTCTAAGAGCCCTGAGGAGCCCTGGTGGTATAGTGGTTAAAGCTCTGAGCTGCTAATCCAAAGATTGGTGGTTCAAACTCCCCAGCTGATCTGCAAGAGAAAGATTTGGCAGTCTGCTTCCATAAAGTTTTACAGCCTTGGAAACCCTGTGGGGCAGTTCAGCTTTGTCCTGGAGGGTTGATAGGAGTCAGAATGGACTGGGCAACAATGAGTTTTAATAACCCTAACACCTAATTACAGTTTATTTATCTCATTTCACTACAATATTCGCTGAAGCGGTGGTTATAAACTGGTGTTGATGTGAACATGATTATGTTTGGAAGGGTCAAGCCACATGACATCCCAAGGAGAAAAGGAAGAAAATTCTCTTCTAGGGCCCTCCAAAAATCTTCTTTTGAACTTTTAACTATAAAACTCATTTTGTAAACAAAAGTGGCCACTCCCTAAAAACTAAAGAAAGCAACCATAGAAGGGAATCGCAGAACTCAGAAAAGGGTTTTTTGTTTCATGCTTTTCCCAACTATTGTCTTTCCCTTAGATCTAAGTTTATTTTGGCATCAAGATACTACGACGGAGAAGCCCCTCCACTTGAGTGTGGCCCTAAGAATTTAACAGACTCACCTCTCCATCACCACAGTTAGAGAATTTGCACCACAAAACGTGGAATCAATCTCTTGTCATCACCCTTGTTGTTGCATGGAACTTTCTTCATTTAGATTGTTTCCTGGTGCCCAAATTGTTAAAAGAGGTTATTTTCAACTTTCTTTCCTGTTCAAACTCGTATAGTTATATAAAATGTGTCTGGTTGAATATAAGTAACTCGTATTATTTTTTTGTAAGTCTTTTTAAAATTAGATTATTAGGTGTTTCTGGCATATGTGGTGAATCTTTTGCAAAGAATCAGTATTTGATGACAATTAAAAAAAAAATTTGTAGGATATTTCAAAACAAAGTTTTGTTCTATTTTTTCTAACTCAGGGCTTTTTATGGTACAGTTGCCAGAAACGCCATAAATCTCAATAAGACCAATTCTTGTCCTAAACTGATTGACCCTCCAGTGCTGAATCCTCAGTTAGCTAAGGCATTCTACTGGACCTCACTGCCATATTCTGAATAATTTATGTGATTTACAGTGCCTTGTGAATAGCACTGAAACATCTCTTGTGTGTGACTTGTTTGCTTTTGATTTACAGTGACATCTTTTCATAGTAATGGAAAGTTGATGAAAAAAACTTTTCTAGAATATTATGTTTTTCCATTCATACTCAGATGACTGTGGCTCAGTTATCAGTGACCTCAATTTTCTGCCCTGTTATTTTTCAAATTAAAAAATATATATGGGCAGTGTCTTCATGAAGTCACACATTGAAAAGCATTACCCAAGAAATCATTTCCCTGTGTGTGCTCTGCTATTACCAATGGTTACCTAACCTTTAGAATTAAGGAAAGCATCATGAGCAGCTATTGAGCTATTAAAAGATATAATATTATTAATGTTTCTTGGGGTCAGTGGAAATGTTTACATTCCAGGTATAATGATGACTTAGAGAATGATGTATGTGGTTGTTAAGTGGCCCCCTGTCAAGGCTTCATGATGGCCTGGTAATAGTAAAAAAAAATAAATAAAAAGTAAATGAGGAAAATACTGTCTGGTTTAATGAGATAGGCATTTATAAACAAGATTGAGCAGGCACCCAGTGTTCTGCCCTACACAGAACATAAGGTGGAATAGAGGGCCTGCCAATGTGGGTGCCTTATCATTTAAATTAGGCAGCCAGAGAAAATGTTGAAAAGCATCAACACAACAGGGAGAGGCACATAACTCACTGGTAGAGAAATTCAGATGTCTGGGATCAGCAGCACAAATATACATTTAAATAAAACTGTCTTCTTATCAGAAACCCGGTATAAATAAAATAAAATTATGTCTAGTGTTCTTCTGAGATACAATTATTTCAACTGTTTGGAGAATATTATCAGGATGATTCCATATTCATAATTATCAACAAAAGTGATTACATCAAGAACACCTGAACCTTGTGTGTTTCATTCTTAAACAGGATTATGGCTGGAAGAAGAATTGATGTTGATAAGATTGTGTAAGCTGACTTAAGACCATTGTTTTCTGGAATCCATGTCTGAAAGAAAGTGTTTAGCCTACTTGAAAAGGCAAAATAACATTTGCAAAATGTCTAGCAAAGTGTCCAGTAAACATTCAATAACTATTAGCTGTTATTATTATCATTATTATTGTTTTCCAGAAATAAAGAACTCTTGTTCCCAACATATTACCCATTACTGTTATTGTTGTTGTGTGCCATACAGTCAAGTCTGCCTCATAGCAACCCTATATGACAAGTAGAACTACCCTATAGGGTTTACTGTGCTGCAACCTCTAAAGGAGCAGCGTTACAGGTCTTTTCTCCTGGAGAGTGACTAGTGAGTTAGAACCACTGACCTTTTGGTTAGCAGCCAAGCACTTAACCATTGCACCACCAGGGTCCCTTATACTTGTACCCTAGTTTAGTGATTAAAAATACAAACAGTCCCAGATTAACTTTGATTATTTTCTATCAAGCATTGAAATTGTTGTCAGAAAACCTAATCTAGTTCTACTTCACCACTCACTATTGTGTGGCCTAGAATTAGTCTGATTCTCATTTAGAAGAGATGACATTTATGAGTTCCTTTCACAACTAATATTCTGTGGGGTAGCTCAAGGGACAAAATTGCAGGAAAAGCATTATAATATATTATATTCACTTTTAATCTGTCCTTGGAAGTCACCTCACTATTGCCCCAAGCAAGCGCCACATCTTGTTTAACAGTGTCATTTCATTGAGTAGTACTGCCGGCTGCAGAAACTTTCATTGCATAGTGGCAATACTTACTATGGATATTAAATATTGACTAGGCATAAAAAGCTGCTTGGACTGAAAATTGCACTTTTAGAAACTATTCTGTAACAGAGAGATACCTGTTGTCTTCAAACTATCTTTTATTATTTGTAGTGCCTTTGACCTTCATTCAAATTCTATAGCAAATGAAGTCAAACTTTTTCAACTGTTTATCCCTGGGCAGTACCATCTGATATGAATAGTATTCCATCAAAATGCATTTTTTTTTCCTGAGGAAGTCTTGCTGTAATATATTATCAGAGTGACAGCCAGTGTATTATACATTACAATAAAACATCCCCAGAGCAAAGGTACATGGGATGATGAATTATGCTAATATGTTATTGTCATTATGTTATCAGCACTCAGAGAGTGATTTAGTGAGATATATCATCAGTGAGAGATTATCTGGTTTCATATTACTCAAAAAATGACACCATCATGGAAAACCACAAGCAGATTCAGTTGATTAATAGGGTTGGTGATATTCTAATGCCAGAATTCATGTATAATGGTATATTAAAATGTCCTTTGAAACTGAAAACAAGTTAAAGAAAGATGAGTCCATGAGATGAGGTTATAAAAGCACTGTCAATTTAAATACTACTACTGTAGACAGAGTAGATAGTTAAGTATAAACCAAAAGTCATCCTTTGTCCTTTATTCAAACATTTGACAGAGATTTAGTTCTACTTAATTACCTTTAAGAAGCTTGAGAAATTTTTGCAAGAAATTGTCTATCATAAGACTGGTTATCTTATAAATCTACAGTCTACAGGTGATACTGTGTAAAGATATATGTATCATGTCTTAAATCATTATGTCCCAAACCAACAAGGCATATCACTGAAACTTTGTTGCTGAGTAAAAGTGAATTTATTCGGTATATAAACCGATCATTTTGGTTATAACATATTTTCTACAGAGCTTTGCACACATTGTATACTCAAAGGATACTTGTTAAATTGAATTAATGATTTACTTATAACTTTTTTTATTCAAGACCACAGAAATGAAAAGTCAGGCAACAAACTGTTAGAGTAAGAGAGCCAGACTCTATGGATTTCAAAGAGAAAGCAATTTTATTCTTGTGACACTGCTTCTTCCCCAGTGACACATTCAGAGTTAGAGGAGGTCTGGAGACAGGCTATAGGTAAGAGGTAGGATAGATCTCACTTGACTGGTACTCATTTGATCTGGCATTCATGTTCTCTGAGATCACTGGGTAATTACAACTCTTTCCCTCATAAGGAGATCTGATGACATAGTGGGTAAAGCATTTGGCTGCTAACCAGAAGGTCAGTGGCTCAACCCACCAGCTGCTTTGTGGGAGGAAGATGGGGCAATTGACTTTCATAAAGATTTACAGCCTTGAAAACCCAAAGGAGGTCACTATGAGTCGGAATCCACTCAATGGCAGTGGGTTTGTTTTTTTTCTTTCCTTTCCCTCGTGGAATATCATAGGTTGTTTGGATCCCCCTCCCAGTTGCTATACATCTTTTTTTCTGAAGATTTCTTAATAAAATCTTTTGGAGTTTATGTATTATGATTACCTTGCTAATGTCTGTTTTCCAATTCTTCATCTTTCTGTTGGCAATGCCTTGTCTTATTAGCACTTTACATTCTTGGACAAAGTCCCTTTGAAGAAAAACCCCAGCTAGTCCCCTCTATAAGATTCATATCTCATCCATACAGGGAATACATTCCTCTGCCCTGTTGTCAGTAAAAGTAAAGCTGGGTGTTAACACAATAATAATTACAAAAACTTTCACTGACTATATACTATGGTTCAGGCATTGTTACATGTATTAACCAAAAAATGAAACCCATTGCCATCAAGTTGATCCCAACTTATAGCAACCCCCGTTGGGTTTCAAATCCTATAAATCTTTATGGAAATAGACTGCTTTATCTTCTTTCCACAGAGCAGGTGGTGGGTTTGAACTGCCAGCCTTCTGGTTAGCATCCAAATGCCTACCCACTACACCACCAAAGCTCCTTATTATATACATGTATTATCTTAATAAAATATCCCAAATATCCTAAGAGGAGGATAGTATTATTATCCTCATTTTATAGATGAAGAAACTGAGGCATAGAAAGATTAATTCACCCAATGTTACAAGAACCAGAAATAGGAGCATCAAGATTGAAACCCTGGTGGTCATAGCATCAGTAGTACATGTTCTTAACTGTGCTACAAAATTGTGGATTTACTATTAGCACAAAACTAAATTTAGTTTTGGAGCTCTGGTAGCATAGTGCCTAAGGCACTTGACTGCAACCAGAAGGCTGGTGGTTCAAACCCACCAGGCACTCCTTGAAAGGAAGGTTGGGCAATGTACTTCTGTAGTGATACCGCCTCGGAAACCCAAGGAGGGGTTGCTATGAGTTGGGTCCGACTCAACTGCGCATAACAAGAACAACGACAAATTTAGTTTTAGAACAAAATGCTATTGTTCTCCCATTAGAATAGTATCAACAAACCAGTGTCTCACCTCTAGTGTTTTCCAGTATTGGATCCAAAACCAATGCCTTACACACTCCAGAAGTAAACACAAATTCTCCCAGTAGCCTTCTCAAGACTCCTCTGTAGACATGAGATGAAAGGAGCCACAGCACTCCAACTACTTTCTCCCCAAAAGCTATTTCTCTTTCAGCCTCTTTTAGGTCAGTGGTCTGGGTACTAAACAACAGGTTGCAAAATCAGTGCATTTGTTCTTTTGGTTCTAAATCTCCTCTCTGAACTTTGGTACAATATAGGACATACCTGAAGTATGGGATACTGGTTACCATTTTTTTTTTCCTCCTTGGTCCTTTGGGTCCTCAGCCAAATTGAGACTGAAAGAGTCCAATTTTAATGTATTTTTACAAAAATAAAGATCATTGTTTGTAACTACAAAGGCAAGGAAATAAGAGTGTACGGCTTCTAGGAGTGACTGGGTACATCTCATCATTTGTAGTAAAAACCCGAAAGATGAATATGTCCTAGACCTCAAGAAATGTTTCAGGTTCACGAAAGGAGTTTTTACTTCAGGTGATTTATGTGTGCAATTTCAAGAGGGCGGCCTGTTCTAGAGTGCTTCCAGGGATCCACTGGTTAGATTGTGATGAAGTTGATATCAACCTGTCAGTGTTCAATTTGGCTTGGAGGTGTGTTATCAATTTCCAGAGCATCTAATACACTCGCCTGAACCAACAGGATGCAGGGCACTCTGCATCCCAGCAATCATTTTATGTCAGTCTACCCAGATGTTAGGGGGCTGCTAGCTCTTTTCTGAAATCTGCCTCCATTTAAAATTTCCAAAGAACACTCCCAATATTGCTCAGATGAGTTTGCTCAACTATTTTATATACTACTTTAGTTTTACTTTTACTGGCATGTTAAGGGAAGTAAAATATGAATTTTTTTAAGACAAAAGCAAAGCATTAAAAATAACCAGTGTATGTTTATTTTGTTCATCTGTTTACTAATGAAGAAATAGTAGTGATCTAAGCGGAGGAAATATCTGTTCACAATAAGACTGTTTCACAATATAATTCTTGGCATAATGTATATACATATATATATGGATACATATATATACACATATGTATAAACATTTGCCATCTGTGAATACCTCCACCTTGTGAGAAACTTATCTCAACCTATCTTTTGCCTCTAAAATTTGAAAGAGAAAAGTCTAGTTCCTAAAAAAGGGGAGGAATAAATTTCAAGATTATAATATAATAAACTTTATACATAATGTTCTTTGCATTTACAGAATATTTTACTCATAATACTCCATTGGATTATTAAAAAAAAAAAAAAAAAAGAGGGAAGCATTATCTATTCAAAGGAGCACTGGTTTGAAGGCAAAATGCCTGCTTCTAAGTCTTAGATCTCCCACTTTCTGGGTGTGTAATTTTGGAAAAGTTTCCTACTTTTTCTGACTTTTGATTTCTTTGTCTAGAAGTGTTGATAACCACAGTAAATTGAGCATAGAATCTGTGTCTTATTTATCTTTGTGTACATGAGTCCAAGCCAGTTCCTGGTAGTAAATACTTCATGATCAATTAATAAGTCTGTAGGAAGTATTATCCACCATTTACAGTTTGCACTTGCCTAAAGGTTGGTGATTCAAACCTACCCAGCAGTAAAAAAAATAGGCCTGGTGATCTGCTTCTGTTAAGCTTACATCTAAGAAGCCCTTACGGAGCATTTCTTCTCTGTAGCACATGGGGTCACCATGAGTCAGAATCAATGCAAGAGCAACAGGTTTGCTTTTGGTTATTTACAGGTAAACAAACTGAGACTTGAAAAGTTTAAATGATCTAAGGTTACCCAACTGTAAGGAAAATACCATAGGAGGTGTGACAACAAGATCAAATCCTGATATATATATGGCTTTAACTGGAGTCCACAAAAGAAATATTAGTTATTACAGAAGAAAACCCTCCAGCATATACAGATCTCAGATGCATATATTTTAGGGTGTTCCATTGTCAGAACTAGTTTATTTCCCCCTCATTGAAGACATTCTTGGTGGCGTTCAGAGATACATAACAGGTGTAGCATGTTCTTTCCCTTTTTGAAAGGATAAAACTTTTTTTTCTCATGAGTATAGTATGTACAATATTTAGTACAGAGAAAAAACAACATGAAAAAAACACTAATATTTACTCTTAGTATGAACTATGCAGTGTTGTGTTTTAGATGCATTACCTTCTGTCATCTACACAACAACTGTATGAGGTACTATTACTATCGTTTGCTACAACTGCAAAAATTGAGCTATGAAGGTTAGGCAACTTGTCCAAAGACACAGACTTCATAAGAGACAGAAGCAGTGTTCAGATCTGAGCAGTGTGATCCAGAGCCTGTGCTCTTCTACACTTCACTGTATGGGATAGTGAAAATGAAAACACAGTATACAAAAACAGGAACACTGATATGCAATTCCAATGGGCAACATAGAGGTCAAAACTTGGCAAGAATTCAAAGTCTGAAGAAAAAAACTATGCTTCACAGAATGACCAAGAAATGTTTGGAATACATATGAAAAATTAATTATCTTTGCTGCTATTTCACAATTTTCCATAGCATGTTTTCAGGTAAGCATTTAAATAAATATATTTTGTCTGAACTTGCTTATGACTAGTGTACATACCCTAAATTTTCAATAGCCATCAGGAATATTTTCTGCCAGGATGTCAGGAATAATTCTGTAACAACTTTCTTAGCCTAGATTCCCTAGGATATTATGATGCTTTATTTTGAAGGTATGAAATCAGGGCTGATAGAATAGGGAAAATGGAAGTGTGGCAAGGAAAGATGTGATGCAATAACAATGTATTATTGTGCTTGGTACTAATTCACAACAACAACAAACCCAACATCTTAGAGATGTGTCCACTGGCCATACAGAACTTCTCCCATTGGGCTGTAAAGAGAAACAATGGTTTGAGATCTGTATCTCTAAGGATTCTCCAGAAAAGCAAGTCCAAAATTAGTAAGACAGGGAAGCAAGTTGGAAACTCCTGCAAAAATTGATAATGCAGTCTTGAATCTGAAACCTCTATGGCAGGCCGCAGGTTGGAAACTCAGGTAGCATTTTTATGTTCAAGGCTTGAGGAAGAATTCCTTCTTCTTCTCCAGGACACCTTAGTTTTGTTCTTAAGGCCTTTGTCTTATTGATGAGGTCCACCACATTATCTCCTTGACTGATTGTAAATACGAATCACATCTATAAGATGCCTTCACAGCAACATCTAGACTAGTGTTTGACCAAACAACTGGGCACCGTAACCTAAACAAGTCCAGACATAAGATGAAGCATCACAGATTCATTCATAGAAAAGAAGAAAAAGATGGCTCTTTCTATGCAGCCCTTCCTTGCCTTCTGCCATTGCCATTGGCTAGCATTTTGCAGATTGTGAATTACTCCATGCTTCCAAATTGAGTCATCTGACACCTTCAGTGATTATAGGGGATACCAGACTACATAGTTTTCATGTGATAATACCATTCAAGTGCAAAAGTGGTGGGAGCCACAGTTCTGCATCTATAATTTAATCACGTGACTGGGTGGCCATGGAACTGGCACTCCCAAAGCAAGTTGGTCAGGCCTCAGGGGAGCAGCGTGGTTCAAGAAGCAGGTGCAACAGAGTAGCTGACAAGTTCCCTAAGATTTACGCAACTTTTAGAAATTAATTTCTTCACCTCAGCTGAAATATCTGCCAGAAAGTCTAAGTTTAAGGCCACTAAGAAAGAAAGAATCACAGAGCCCTAGTTGTAAACTTGGCTATGGTTTACACTCTGCTGCTAACCAAAAAGTCAGTGATTTGAACCCATCAGCCACCCTGAGAAAGAAAGATGTGGCAGTCTGCTTTCATAAAAAATCACCACCAAATCCACTGTCATCAAGTCAATTTGACTCATAGCAATCCTGTAGGAGAGTACTGCCCCATAGGGCTTCCAAGGCACTGTAAATTTTTATGCAATCAAACTGACATATCTTTCTCCCATAGACCAGCTAGTAAGTTCAAACTGATAACCTTTTGTTCAGCAACTGAGTGCTTTAACCAGTATGCCACCAAGGCTCTTCTATCCATAATGATTACAGCCTTGGAAACCCTATGGAACAGTTCTACTCTATCCCATATGGTCACTATGAGTTGGAATTGACTTAATGACAATGGATATGGTTTGGTTATGAAAGGATCATACCCTTTAAGGTATGACAACATCTAGGCTGTGGAGTGAGAAGGAGAAAGAAATACACATAAAGACATACACATGTAATCCAAAAATCCGTTTGCCATCATGTCAATTCCAGCTCATAGTAACCCTATGGTACAGAATAGAACTGTCTCATGGGATTTTGAAGGCTGTAATCTTTACAGAAGTAGACTGCCACATCTTTCTGCCATGGAGCTGTGGGGTGGATTTGAACCACTGGGTTAGCAGCCCAGTGTTTAAGTACTGTGCCAAAAGCACAAAAGCACAGTGTATGTATGTGTGTGTGTGTGTGTGTGTGTGTATCAGACCCCATCCACACCAGCCAGGAAAGTGGGAGAAAGAGAAGCCAGGGAGATGGCAGAGCAGAGCAGCAGCCAGGCATCCAGGTAAAGGGAGGGAGGGACACAGGCCTCACCCCCACCAGCCAGAAAAGTGGGGAAAAGAGAAGCTAGGAGGACAACAAACCAGGGAAGCACTCAGGCATCCAGGTAAGGGGAGGGAGGGACCCAGGTCCCACCCCCACCAGCCAGGAAAGTGAGGGAAAGAGAAGCCCAGGGGATGATAGAGCAGAGCAGTGCCAGGGATCCAGGTAAGGGGAGGGCAGAGAGGTTTTGAACAGCTAAGAGAGACAAACTTGTCTGTCAGTTTGCTGTACTATTGTGGCTTGAGTGTTGCTGTGAGGCTTGAGGCTGTGCCACCGGTGTTTCAAGTGCCAGCAGAGTTGCACATAGTACACAGGTTTCAGTGCAGCTTACAGACTGAGACAGACTAGGAAGAAGGAAGAGGCCATCCACCTCTCAAAGAATTGGCCAGGGAAAACCTTATGAATAGAAGGGAAACAGTATCTGATACACTACTGTGCAACTTTATGAATAGACCAGACACATTATCCAATACAGTGCAGGAGGATGAGCTCCTTAGGTCAGAAGGCTTTCAAAATGCAACTAGGAAAGAGCCACATCATAAGAGTAGGATCACCCTCACTGATATGTATAGAGTAAAGCTTTCAAGACCTCCATTTGCTGACGTGGCAAGATTCAAATTGAGGAGAAACAGCTGTAAACATCCATTAATAATAGGAACTTGGAATATATGAAGTATGAATGTAGGAAAATTGGAAGTTGTCAGAAATGAGATGGAACGCATAAAGATTGATGTCCTAGGTATTAGTGAGCTGAAATGGACGGGTTTTGGGCATTTTGAATCAGAAAAACTTATGATCTACTATGCCAGGAATGAAAATTTGAAGGGGAATGGTGCAACATTCATCATCACAAAGGATATTTCAAGATCTGTCCTGAAGTACATTGCTGTCAGTGATAGGATAATATCCATACACCTAGAAAGAAGACCAGTTAATATGACTCTTATTCAAATTTATGCACCAACCACCAAAGCCAAAGATGAGGAAATTGAAGATTTTTATCAACTTCTGCTGTCTGAAATTGACCAAACGTGCAATCAAGACACATTAATTATCATTGGTGACTGGAATGCAAAAGTTGAAAACAAGGAAGAATCACCAGTAGTTGGAAAATTTGGCCTCAGTGACAGAAATAATGCTGGAGATAACATGATAGAATTTTGCAAGACCAATGACTTATTCACTACAAATACCTTTTTTCAACAACACAAATGGTGGCTATACATACGGACTTCATCAGATTGATTACACAGGAATCAGATTGACTACACCTGTGTCAAGAAGTGATGGAAAAGCTCAATATCTCCAGCCAAAACAAGGCCAGGAGCTGATTGTGGAACAGACCATCAACAGCTCATATGCACGTTCAACTGGAAGTTGAAGAAAATTAAAACAAGTCCATGAGAACCAAAATATGATCTTGAATGTATCACACCTGAATTTGGAAACCATCTAAAGAGTAGATTTGATGCACTGAATACCAATGACCAAAACCAGAAGAATTGTGGGATGACATCAAGAACATCATCCATGAAGAAACCAAGAGGTCATTAAAAGATGAGGAAAGAAGAAAAGACCAAAATGGATGTCAGAAGAGACTCTGAAACTGCTCTTGAGCAGAGAGTAGCTAAAGCAAATGGAAGAAATGACAAGCTAAAAGAACTGAAGATTTCAAAGAGCAACTTGAGCAGACAAAGCCAATCACTATAATGAAATGTGCAAAGATCTGGAGTTAGTAAAACAAAAAGAAAGAACATGTCTGGCATTTCTCAAGATGAAAGAACTGAGAAAAAAATTCAAGCCTTGAGTTGCAATATTGAAAGATTCTATGGGCAAAATATTGGATGATGCAGGAAGCATCAAAAGAACATGGAAGAAATACACAGAGTCGCTGCACCAAAAAGAACTGGTCCAATGTTCATCCATTTCAGGAGATGGCATATGATCAAGAACCAGTGGTACTGGAGGAGGAAGTTGAAGCTGCACTGAAAGAATTGGCAAAGAGCAAGCCTCCAGGAACTGACGGAATACCAACTAAAGTGTTTCAACAAACGGCGCCCCACTGGAGACACTCATTTGATTATGCTAAGAGATTTAGAAGACAGCTACCTGGCCAACTGACTGGAAGAGATCTGTATTTGTACCCATTCCAAAGAAAAGTGATCCCACAGAATGTGGAAATTATCGAACAATATCATTAATATTGCACACAAGTAAAATCTTATTGAAGATAATTCAAAAATGGTTGCAGCAGTAAATTGGAAAAACTTCCAGGAGTGCAGACTGGATTCAGAAGAGAATGTGGAACAAGGGATATCATGGCTGATGTCAGATGGATCTTGGCTCACGGCAAAGAATACCAGAAAGATATTTACTTGTGTTTTACTGACTATGCAAAAGCATTGATTGTGTGGATCATAAGAAATTGTGGATAACATTGAGATGAATGGGAATTCCAGAACACTTAATTGTACTCATGAGGAACCTGTACATAGACCAGGAGGCTGTCATTTGAACAGAACAAGGGAACACTGCATGGTTTAAGTGTGTCAGGGTTTTGGCCTTTCACCATACTCATTCAATCTATATGCTGAACAAATAATTTGAGAAGCTGGACTATATGACGAAGAACATGGCATCAGGATTAAAGGAAGGCTCGTAACAACCCATGACACACTGACAACACAACTTTGCTTGCTGAGTGTGAGGATGACTTGAGGCACTTACTGATGAAGATTGAAGAATACAGTCTGCAGTATGGATTACATCTCAACAGAATGAAAACAAAAATCCTCACAACTGGACCTATAAGCAGCATTACAATAAATGGAGAAAAGACTGAAGTTGTCAAAGATTTCACATTGCTTGGTTCAACAATCAACGCCAATGAAAGCAGCAGTCAGGATCAGACGACATACAGCACTGAGCTAGTCAGCTGCAAGGGACCTCTTTCAAGTACTGAGGAGCAAAGGTGTCTCCTTGAAGACTAAGGTACGCCTGACATAAGCCATGACATTTTCAATCACCTCATATGCATGTGAGAGCTGGACAATGAATAAAGAAGACCAAAGAAGAATTAATGCTTTTTAGATGTGGTGCTGGCGAAGAATGCTGAAAGTACCATGGACTGCGAAAAGAACTAACAAATTGGTCCTGGAGGAAGTGCAGCTGAGATGCTCCTTGGAAGTG
>NW_006921999.1:1324809-1326508 GCF_000298275.1 Orycteropus afer afer
ATACATATATGTATAGCAAAAGGAAGATTGGGCAACCCACTTCCACAGAGATACCACCTTGGAAATCCAAGGAGGGGTCACTATGAGTCAAATCAACTTGACGGCAGTGAGTTTGGGTTTTTTTTTTTTTTCTTTCTTTTATTTTTCTTCTTAAAATTAGTATATCAACTTCACAAAGTTTTTAATAAAAATTAAATTACAATTGACCCTCGAACATTGCAGGGGTTAAGGGCACCAAACCCCCACTCAGTTAAAAGTCCACAAGTAACTGTTGACTGCCCATTAACTTTACTAAGAGCCTGATGACCAGAAGCCTTACTGATAACATAAACAGTTGATTAATTCAGTTATTGCCATACAGTTAGTAGATTTTGACACATAGATTTTCACACAAATACATACATAAATACATAACAGATAAGTTTATTAACTGTATAGCATAATGATTATTTACTATTTATTAAGTGAAAGTGGATCATCCTAAAGGTCTTCATCTTCTTTATCTTCACACTGAGTAGGCTGAGGAGGAGGAAGAAGAAGAGAGCTGGGTGGGTTGTGCTATCTCAGGGATAGCAGAGATCAAGAGGTGGAGGAGGTGGAAGGGAGGCAGGAGAGGCAGACATACTCAGTGTAACTTTACAGAAATACATTGTAATTTCTGTCTGAATTTTTTGCTTTTTCATTTCTCTAAAAATGTTTCTACATGGTACCAATCCTTCTTCCACTGTTTGCTTTAGTTTCAGTGTCCATACTATAGAAGGGTCCATGTCATAAAAGAAGTCAAAACAGGTGTTGAATAGCTGGAACCCTTCTGCCAGATTGTCTAATGTCAATTTGTCTCCTGGCATTGCTTCTTCTACGTCTTCTTCCTCATCATCTGGCATTCATCTCCATCAAGTCATCTTCTGTTCATTCTTCTTGTGTGGTGTCTTTTAACTCTTAAATTTCTCCAAGAGCCATATCTTATATGAAAGCCATGAATAAGTGGACCTGTACAGTTGACAATTGAAACCTATGCTTTTCAGCATGTGGATCTCCAGAGATGTCAGGGCATTGTTGGTGGGAGAGTTGGTTCTGTAGTTAAACTGCCAGAGATCAAATTTTTCCTTCTCCACTTACGTTACAGGCAAGTAATTTAACTTCTGTGCACCTCACTTTCCTCATCTTTCTTTGGCTTGTTTGGAGTTTGGAAGTTTGTCCTCCTGATGCCGCACTCTACTCTAAAGTCCCTCTCCAGTTCCTGGGCCAGAGGGAGTAGGTACTTTGGCGAGGCGCGGTCAGGTGTCCTGACTCGTGAAGGCCAACCCTCTGGGACGCCGGGAAGGAGGATGGACTGAGGGGCACCGAGTCCTGCAGCCCCCGGGCCGCCCACCTCCATTGGCCGCGAGTGGAGAGGATGCTGGCAGCAGGGGGAGCGTCGAGTTTGTTTGTTGTTGTTGTTGTTGTTGTTGCTCTTATATACATTTATAATATATGCAGTCTCTGGGTGGTGCAGTTAACGTGCTCAGCTGCTAACCAAAAGGTTGGCGATCTAAATCCACTCAGAGGCACCTCAGAAAAAAGCCAGGGAATCTACTTCCAAAATATGAGCACTGACAAAGGTAACCACAAGGAGGAAGTGGGGAATCATATGATTTTTTGAAACATCAAAATATTTTCAATCTTGCATTTTATAATCCAATCACAACCAGTGAATTAA
>NW_006921999.1:1326928-1328548 GCF_000298275.1 Orycteropus afer afer
AGTTCAAACCCACCAGCCACTCCTCAGAAGGAAGATGGGGCAATCTACTTCCATAGTGATACTGCCTCGGAAACCCAAGAAGGGGTAGCTATGAGTCGGGTCCGACTCGACAGCACACAACAACAACAATATATGTTATTTACATGGGTGTGTTCTATGCTACAGTACAGTAGACAGCTTCACACAGGCCACAACCAAAGACCAGGAGACAGTTGTGTCAAAGGGGAAGAGAAAGGCTTACCTGTTGGTGGGCAGAGCATAGAGTCCAGAGCATCTGGCAGCCAGTAATGAGTGGTAATCCAGGAAGGCAAACAATGTTTGTCCTGAACATAGTCTATGGATTTCTAAGGTTAAGGGTTCCAGCATCATTTTTTTCTGATGAGATCTATAAACTAGGGAGGGACAGGACAGATATCTATATATAAGAACTGGACAAGGATTGATCACAAAGAACCAAGTAGGAGCTAATGGACAAGGATGTTACAGAAAAGGCTAATTTTCATGTTGAGTCTTACCACTTTAGAGATTCCCTGCCTAGGGATAGTAGTGGTCCCAGAGCCTAATAAAGAGCTTAACACAGTAGTGATGGCTGAGTATTCCTTATTAAGGAGATCAGAGGGCCATGAGGCAGACAGCCAGGTTATAGGACCATACAAGTCATTAACTATTAACTTTCCTGAATCAGAATACATTGACTAATATAGTCAATGTATTCTGATTCAGGAAAGTTAATAGTCAACTTTATTAGTTGACTATATTAGTCAATGTATTTGACTAATATAAACTTTTATTAAGCACTGATTATATCTGATATTCAGATTGTGTTGTTGTTGTTGGCACATATATATATATGTTGTTGGACAGTGTTTCAGGACTATTCATAAGGTTTTTCCAATAATACATCAGACAGTGTTTCAGTGCTATTCATAAGGTTTTCCCTGGCCAATTCTTTAAGAAGTGTATGGCCTCTTCCTTCTTCTGAGTCTGTCTTAGTAACCACCACAGTATGACAAACTGACAGATAAGTTCATCTCACTTAGTTGTTCCAAACTGCTCTGCTCAGTTTCTGGTCTCCCTCAGCTGCTCCAAGCCCACCGCCCTGGCTCACTTCCTTCCCAGCCCCCCTCAGCCTGCTCCAAAGCTGCCATGATGCCTCACTTCCTTCCCAGGCCCTAATATTCACATTAGTAGCAACAATTATAAAAATTACATAATTTGCTATATATTTTGGTAGTCTAACATTTTCTCTTAATCATAGAATATGTACGTGTATGTGAGAGAAAGAGAGACAGAGAGGAAGATTTCATTTTAAATACTAAAATTTAATATTACTACCTACTTTGACTGCTAGGGATATATATACCTTCTTGACCACTGTACAATGTAATTCATGTGTATTGTTTGTGAACTCACATTCACCAACAATTCCTTCCTTCTTCCCTCCCATCTCTGATCAGGTTTAATGGAATTAATTCTTTAAATCATGTTGTTGTGTTATTGTTGTTGTTAGGTGCCATTAAGTAGATTCTGGGAGGCGGGGCAAGATGGCTGACTAGGCAGAAGGATTGCACAGACCCTCTTCAACAAAGAAAAGGGAAACCAATTAACACAGACACAGAA
>NW_006921999.1:1335493-1338065 GCF_000298275.1 Orycteropus afer afer
AAGTAGATTCTGACTCATAGCAACTCCATGTCCAACAGAATGAAAAACTATTAGGTCTTGCATCATCCTCACAATTATTCCTGTGCTTGAGATTAGCATTGCAGTGACTGTGTCATTCCATCTTGTTGAGGGTTTTCCTCTTTTTTGCTGACTCGCTACTTTACAAAGCATGGTATACTTCTCTAGGAACTGGTCCCTTTTGACAATATAACCAAAGTACACAAGAGGAAGTCTGGTCATTCTTGCCTCTAAGAAGCATTCCAGCTATACCTCTTCCAAGATAGATTTGTTCATTCTTCTGGCAGTCTATGGTATTTTCAATATTCTTTACCCAAACTATAAGTCAAATACATCAATTCTTCTTTGGTCTTCCCTATTCATTAACAAGCTTTCACATGCATATGAGTCTATTGAAAATATCATGATTTGGGTCATGTGCACCTTAGTCTTCTAAGTGACAGCTTTGCTTTTTAACACATTAAAGTGGTCTTTTGGAGAAGATTTTCCCAGTGCAAAGGTGTAGAAAATAATGTATGTCACCAAGTTTATAAATTGGGTACAAAGTTGAAAATAATGTCATTTATCTACATTCTTAAGTCAATGTTCTCAAAGGTAGCACTTCCTGACAACTGGTAAGAATATCCTCCTTAGGCAGTCTGACCCTTACACTCCAATTAAGTATAAAAACAGATCTGAATCCTCTTCACCCAGTGGTACTGTCAAGGGGAGCATAACTTGACTGTCATATAAAGCTATTTAAATCAGCCTGCCATGAAAATACAATTGTAGTACGGATTTTTGCATTCAGATATATTCACTCCCCTTTCACTCACATGGATTTTGAGAGTTAGAGTGATGCATTTTTATCAGATATTTTATTATATTTCAATCTTTATGAAGATCACTGTATAGAAAAAGGGAAGAATTTTTTTTCTTCTTTAATGCTGAAGTGATTCGGTACAATGGAAATACTAATGAGGATTTTTATTATTTATTAAAAGTTCCTATTTGACAAAATGAGAAACTTTTACAACATATGAAACACAGAAGCAATGTTTACATTCCCCAATACCTTTGGAAACTAAGGAAGTAGTCAAAAATGAACATTTAGAAAAGTTATGAATTTTCTTCCAAGAAAACCTGCCACATGTTTCAGCAAAAATTTAAATCTCAAGAACCTTGATTAGGTAAGGAGAGAAATTTTAGAGGTAGATTGTTTTGTTTACTTTAAATCTAGTATAGCTTTTATCACAAAATCTAATGATGGTATCTTTTTAGCATTTTTCTGTCATAAAATGGTACATTAAACTAATAATTATTTCCCTCATCACTGTCACCTCAATGGTTGTATTTTTACATGCCATGCAAATCATTCTAGTTTCTACTCCTTTGACTTGATTGAATCATATTTAGATTATTTTGCAGCTTAGATATTAAACTCCATTACTTAAGAGAGTGTGCTAATAAAATGGCTGGGACATTCTTCAAACAGAAAAATCCTAAATGAAGAAATCAAAGTTTAATCAATAAATCTTTCTTTATCATCAACAGCATGAGCACCCACTGTACTAAATGTAAGATGTTTCTTTCTCCCTAAATTTAAAAAGTTAATCTTTTCTTTCTAAGAGATGGTTGGGAGGGGGTTATTTTGGGGCTTGTGAAAGTGAAAGATTGACAGTGCTGGCTGGAGTCAGGCAGAAAGCAGTCAGCCCTCGGGAAGCATTGCTGACAGCCATGCTAATGCACTACAACACTGACATGAAGCTTCCTCTAGATTTCAGAAAGAAGCCGTTTGGGGAGTGCCTGTCAGTAATATAAAACTGGGGCAAACAGTCCTGGTTGTGGACTGCTAGCAAATGTCTATCCAAGACTAATTGGAAATGACCAAGCTTATGTTTCAAATGAATGCTATTAGCACAGCCTCCCTCAAATGAAAGGAGCTTTCTTGCAAATGAAGATATTATTTTTTTAAAAAAATAGTATATCGGATTTAACATTTCGAGTATTTCTCTACAAGTAAGTAGTTCTTCTTCCTGAAATCCCAAGACTCTGCTTTAAGTTCAGGTTTGTTTACCAGAAAGATATGAGAACAAGTTTAATGCTGTGAAAAACGTTTACTTAGAGTAATAATATGACAAGCAGACCTGAATACGAATACAAAGCAACTTGCGCATCACATAAAGCTTTCCAGCTAACACTGGTTTGAAATCACCAGTGAACAAAAAGAAAGGTACAAAAAATCAGAGTCCAGTGTATTGATGAAAACAACCATGTCAAAAACACAGTCAAATAAATTACCTTCTTTTGAGCTTAAATAATGGCTGAAGCAAGTAACAACCATAACTACTGTTTTTGATTCCTTGAATTGCTGCAGCAACTTGACTTTGGGTGTATTTCTGTGGAGTATAACATTGAGCCTATGTGAAGCCTTTTGCCCAGAGCAAATTTTTTGTGGAAGGAAAAAAAAAATAAAACTAAAAATTGATCCTATAGAATTTCATAAGTGGTAATACTAAAAAACAGCATTTCTGAGTGAATTTTCTTTCTTCCACTCAGTACACACATATATGTT
>NW_006921999.1:1338280-1369690 GCF_000298275.1 Orycteropus afer afer
TTCTGTGGTACAGCTGGGTGGTTACAGACTGACAAGCTTTAGGTTAGTAATCACACACAACCCATTTGAGCCACCTATTTAATATGGAACAAGCATCCCAAAAACCGTAATGGATTAAATAGAAGGGTGGATTATTTTTTAAACATTATGTGAATTTTAAATATTTATAGGAAATATTTTTAGTTTAATAGGCAGTTCCTTACAGTATTAGCTCCAATACATAAATTTAAAGTGTATGTACATGGTGCTTCTATAGTATGTGATGGTCTAGAAAAGAGAATTTTCCACTTAATTTTTTAAACATTCTCCCCTCAGTTTTGTCTACGAGAGTGATTTAGGCTCCACATATAGACTTTATTAAGCAGAGTAAATATCATCCTATTCTTTTGTAATACACCAAATATAAAATCAGAGGAATTGAATCAATGTCTTTAATGTATAAAAATTTAGTGTTATATGTGACTATTATAAAATCTACCCACTCCTCATTAATCAAAATGGTTATGTTGCAAAGACTAGGTGTTTATGTGAAAATCAGCATGATACAAAAATAGAGGATGACCACATCAGATCACAAAACAGAGGATACTAAATCAACATATAACTGCCAAATTACATCATTACCTACCTGCCAAGCCACTGAGAATCTTGGCCCAGCCCAGATGACACATAATTTTAACCATCATAACCAGCATTCCTCTCACTCACACAATGGCATTTGTTACTGCCAGACACATGAGAGATCAAACAAAAAAGGAGAGATCAAGGAAAAGAATATACGCAGTGAAATGAGAAAGAGCCAGGAGACATCCAAGAGAAAAATGGAAAAGGTTCTTAGAAACCCAGGTTGATCTTTTAAAAGTCCCCATCTCGTGACTAGATAAACCCTCTTTTATTTAAAACCATCCTTTGCACATGCTTGTGATAGCAGTAAAAGATGATAGAGATCATTTCTTGCTTCATTCTACCTACAACCAAGTACATCTCGATTCAGGTGTGTTCTGCCAGTCAGCCCTCCAACAACATCCTCCAGAGCCATCTGCTGTCCACAAAGAGTAGTTTTCAGAACCCAAATGGTATCCTTAAACCTGAGCAATACAAGCTGGAGGCTTATTTTTTAAAGAATGGCTTTTCCAAAATTTATTCACTGGGAAAAACCTGCTATAAAACAGTGAATATATTATGCAAGTTAAATTAGACTCTTCAGCTTGCTTGGTACGATGCATGATTGCACACATGTATTGCAGGTGATTCTGTGAGAATTAAAAGTGATTTTATTTTTTCAGTAGACGTTTTAGGGAAAAAGGTCAAGAAAGACCTCAATTATCCTCTCATACTTAAAAAAAAAAAGGGCTTATTTACACCACTTTTTACCACTTGGATGCAGATCTTTAAGCCATAACAAAATTATCCTGAAAACAAACAGAAAAAGAAATCAAACCAAATTATGTATAATTTTACAGATATAAATAGTGCATCCCAAACAGTAAAATGTAGATTTTCTAGGAACACATTTCAAGCTGTGGTGACTTGGTGAATTTTCATTGTCTATTGGGACCAGGCAGAATTTCATTCTGTTGTACACAGACTCTCTAGGAGTCAGAGCTGACTCAACCATCCATGGCATGGCTATCGCTAATGTCTGTAGTATCTTGACCTCCAGTTTCCTCCATGAACTCTAAGCACCAGAAATTTGAGGCAACTTGAAATTTCTATAACACATGATGCTGTTCCACCCTTCTGTCCCATTGAACTCTCTGTTTTCTCTGAAGAGATGTCTTTGCCCCTTATTTTCTTACTAGTCAAACTCCTAACTTTTCCTTTAAGTTCCAGCTCAATCACCTCTAGTGTGAAGCTTTGCAGCCTTTCCCACAGACAACCCAAAGAGTTGATCCTTCCTTCTTTTTCTCCCACGAAGAATCTTGTTCAGACTTTTGTTAGCACCCTCACACTCTCTGCTGCCTCCACTTGTTTACATTTATGTCTTTCCTACTGTGACATGACGTCTTTGAGAAAAGGAGCATGTCTTCTTTGTGAATCTGATAACTGGCCTATGCGATGTGTTAAAAAAAAAAAAATGTTTAACCAACGAACAAGTAAGAGAATGAATGACTGAAATAATAAATTCTACCAGTGACCTTCAGTGCCTCTATGATGATGCCCTTAATAAACTGAAAATTCAACTGGGAAGTTTCCCTTTCTTTTCTTCTTAACATTAACCAAGCTCATAATGATGAATAAAAAGGAAGTGAAAAACAGAATTTGAATTCCATTTATACAATACAGTTCTGAGACTATAGTTTTCATCTTACATCATTTGCCTGATTCATTCCATCCAGTGATCCCTTCAGCAAATAGTCATTAAACTGCTATTATAATCATAGCACCATGCTAAATACCATAAAGTGGATTACAAAGAAAAATAAAGAACCTTCCAAGACTTTCATAATCTTTCTGGGGAGACAGTATTACCACGTTTTTTAAAAAGTCAAATAGCAGTACATAGAAGTTATATAATGCTCAGTGCCAAATGAATGAGGCAGAATATGGGAGCAATAAGGAGGCATAAGAAGATTGATCACTTTGGTCATAAAGAAAATAGGATCGGGAGGATTCATTGTCTTTAGACAGCAGAAAAGTTGAGAAGATAATATCCCATGTTATGATAGTGGAATGAATAAAGAAAGTTTAGGCTTTGCATATGTTCTCAACTAAGACTCTGAGGATAAGAAAACTGTCCTACAAGTTCACATTACCCTAAATTTAAAATTTATGAGTGCTTATATATATGTATTTTTGAAGGATAATAGTGCCTTATACCTTCTGTGATTTGAGATGATTATAGAGATGTTCTACCACTTGTCTGTCAGTTTGTCATATTGTGATGACTTGCATATTGTTGTGATGCTGAAAGCTGTGTCTCTGGTTTTTCAAATGCCAAATGGGTCACCCATGGTAGGCAGGTTTCAGTGACATTTCTAGGCTAAGAAAGACTGGAAAGAAGGACCTAGTGATCTACTTGTGAAAATATTAGCCAGTGAAAGCCTCATCAATAGCAGAAGAACACTGTCTGATCTACAGCCAGAAGATGAGCCCCTCAGGTTGGAAGGCACTCAGAATATGCCTGGGGAAGAGATGCCTCCTCAAAGTAGAGTCAACCTTAATGACATGGATGGAGTAAAGCTTTAAGAACCATTATTTGCTGAAATGACATGACTCAAAATGAGAAGAAACAGCTGCAAACATCCATTAATAATTGAATATATGAAGTATGAATCTAGGAAAATTAGAAATTATCAAAAATAAAATTGAATGCTTGAACATTGTTATCCTAGATGCTAGTGAGTTGACATGGACTGCTTTTGGCCATTTTGAATCAGGCAATGATATGGTCTCTTCAGCCAGGAATGACAAATTAAAGAGGAGTGGTGTTGCCTCATTGTCAAAAAGAACATTTCAATATCTCTCCTGAAGTGCAAAACAGTCAGTGATAGGAGATAATATCCATACACCTACAAGGAAGACCAGTTAGTATGTTCAAATTTATTCAAATTTATGTACCAAACACTAAAGTCAAAGATGAAGAAACTAAAAATTTTTACTAACATCTACAGTCTAAAATTGATCAAACATGCAATTGACATGCATTGATAGTTAACTGGTGACTGGAAAATGAAAGTTAAAAACAAAGAGGAAGGACCAGTAGTTGAAAGATATGGCCTTGGTGACAGGAACAATGCTGGAGATCAACAACATAAACTAGCAACTATATATATGAACATCACTGGATACAATATACAGGCATCAAATTGACTACATCTGTGGAAAAAGACAATGGAGAAGCTTAATATTATCTGTCAGAGCAATGCTAGGGACCTATTGACCATCAGTTGCTCATATGCACATTCAAGTTGAAACAGAATAAAATTAAAACATGTCCATCAGAGTCAAAATGTGACCTTGAGTATATCCTACCTAATAGAGATCATTTCAAGAATAGATTTGATGCACTGAACACTAATGACCAAAGACGAGACTAGTCATGGAATAACATCAAGTAATTACACATGAAGAAAACAAAGAAAGACCAGAAAGAAAGAAAACACCAAAACAAATGTCAAAGAGACTCTGAAACTTGCTCTTGAACATAGAATAGCTAAAGCAAAAGGAAGAAATGATGAAGTAAAACACTGAACAGAAAATTTCAAAGGGTGGCTCAAAAAGACAAAGTATTATAATGAAATGTGCAGAGACCTGGAATTAGAAAACCAAAACAGAAGGACATACTTATACTTGGTTTGTGGCTTTCACTTGGTGAAAGAAACGAAGGGGAAAAAAAAAAAAAAAGCCTCAAGTTGCAATATTGAATGATTCTATGGGCAAAATATTGAATGACACAGGAAGGATCAAAAGAAGACAGAAGGAACGCATGGAGTATTGCACAAAAAAAAATTGGTTGACATTCAACCATTGTAGGAAGTAGCATATGATCATGATCTGATGGTACTGAAGGAAGAAGTTCAAAGTGTAGTGAAGGCATTGGCAAAAAAACACGTCTCCAGGAACTGACAGAACAGCAATTGAGATATTTCAACATACAGATGCAATCCTGGAAGCACTCACTCACCTATGTATTCCAAGAAATTTGGAAAACAGCTACCTGGCCAACTGATGGGAAAAAAAATCTATATTTGTGCCCATTCCCAAGGAAGGTTATCTAATAGAGTGCAAACATTAGCTATATATATATATAATTAATACCATATGCAAGTAAAATTTTGCTGAAGATAACTGAAAAATTGTTTGAGCAGTACATTAACAGGGAACTGCCATTAATTCCAACCAAATTCAGAAGAGGACATAGAACAAGGGATATCATTGTTGTCAGATGGATCTTGGCTGAAAGAAAAAAATACCAGAAAGATGTTTACCTGTATTTTGTTGACTATACAAAGGCATTCCACTGTGTGGATCACAACAAATTAGAGATAACATCACAAAGAGTTGGAATGCAGGAGCACTTAATTGTGCTTATGTGGAACCTGTACCTAGACTAAGAAGCAGTTGTTCAAACAGGAATAAGGGGACACTGCACAGTTTAAAATCAGGAATGGTGTGCATCTGGGTTGTATCATTTCACTATACCTATTCAATCTGTATTCTAAGCAAATAAGCTTAAAATAAGCAAATTCCAAGAAACTGCACTATATGAAGAATAATGTGTCATCAAGATTGGAGGAAAACTCACTAAAAACGTACAATATGTGGATGACAAAACCTTGCTTACTGGTTGAAATAAAAGACTACAGCCTTCAATATGGATTACATCTCAAGATAAAGAAAATAAAAATACTCACAACTTGACCAACAAGCAACATCATGATAAACAGAGAAAATATTAGAGTTGTCAAAGATTTCATTTTACTGAATCCATAATCAGTGCCCATGGAAGGAAGCAACAGTCAAGAAATCAAACAACATATCATATTGGGCAAATCTTCTGCAAAAGACCTCTTTCAAGTGTTTAAAAGGTGACATGTTTATGTCACCTTGAGAACTAAGGTGCACCTGCCCCAACCCATGATATGTTCCATCACCTCATATGCATGGGAAAACTGGACTATGAATAAAGAGGATAAAAGGAGAATTTATGTCTTTGAATTAAGGTATTGGTGAAGAATATTGAATATACCATGGTTGGCCAGAAGAACAAATGAATATATTTTGGAAGAAATACAATTAGGATGCTCCTTAGAAGGAAGAACAGTGAGACTTCATCTCACATGCTTTGGACATGTTATCAGCATGACCAGTCCCTGGAGAAGGACATCAAGTTTGGCAAAGTAGAGAGTCAGCACAAAAAAGGAAGACCTTCAATGAGATGGATTAACACAGCAGCTTTAACAATGGGCTCAAAGCTACCAACAAGCGTGCAGATGGCACAGGACCAAGCATTGTTTCATTCTGTTAAACAAAGGGTTACTGTGAGTCAGAACTAACAAAGACAACATAGATATTTAGAACACTTATCCAGTGTGTCATGATCCTACAAAAGGAGGAGAAGCACTCAGGCAGGTCAAGCTGTAGGCAGATGTCTGGCCTGCTGACATGTAACCATAGCTAGTGTTTTATAATGTCAGAAATGTACCTATGAAAGGTTAAGAAGAATGACATATGTCTTGGAAAGGCACTAATGGGTCAATAGCAAGAATTTGAGCATAGAACTGAACTTACTAAACCAAGACATATGGATATCCTGGAACTAGGAAAAACAAGTTCTAAATTATGAGAACTGTATCAAAGCTAGTCCATCAGCAGAAATGATTTGGTGTCTGTAGCTCCTAAAAGCTCTTGATTGAGAATGTGATCAACCTGAGGTTGGGCACTATAGGACTGGGCTCAATGACTGAAGATGAGGGAAGTGAATTGCTGGGGCTTGGACTGGAAGTCAAGCAGATCCAAAGAAAAGACAATTTTTAAACCCCAAAACTAAGAAAAAGAAATATGATTTACTGAGTGCCTACCATGTGTTGGCAGCTAAGAACTTTATTCCATTTAATAAATGTTATCTAGAAGCCAAAATATGAGAATTTTTTTCCTTTGTGACTACAAATGAATCCATTCCATCATTAGTCCTTGGTCATTTTTTTAAATGAGGATAGATATTATCCTCATATTTCAGAAAAGGATAAATTTCACCAAAACTTTATACCAAAGTTACCCTTGACAGGTAAACATCAAAGAAAGAAGAAAGAACATGCTCTTCTGAGAGGGGGTGAGAATGGAACATTAAGCAATTTACATAAAATAATATTGCTTGTCACCATGGCATAGTGCCTAAGACATTTGACTGCTAACCAGAAGGCTGGTGGTGCAAACCCACCAGCCACTCTTCAGAAGGAAGATTGGGCATTCTACTCCATAGAGATCCATACCTTAGATATGGATCTACTCCATACTCCATACCTTAGAAACACAAGGAGGGGTTGCAACGAGTCAGAAACGACTGGACAGCAGTTCGTTTTTTTTGCTTTTTTTTTTTTTTTAATAATATTATAATTTGTTGATTTGGAAACACAAACTAGAAGGAATTGCTCAAGATATGGATTGTTTTTGAAGATCTGCAATTCTTGAAAAAGCATTAGTCCCCTTGTGAGGGTTTTTTGTATAACTACTGTGTGTGGAATCTTTCTGTGATTTGTGGTATCTTGCTATAATTTCTCTAAGACACGATAGTGAATGAAGGCAGAAGGCCCTAGAATGCTGATCCTGCCACCTGTGCTCCTGAAATCAGATTTTTCTGCCACAAATAATCCTACCAGCAAGATATAATTTAAAGGAATCTGTCACCTGTGGGCTTGGGACCATAGTCCCAAAGGACATCAAGCTCAACTGGCATAACATACTACACAAATCATTGTTCCACCTTCCACTGTGGCTAGTAGCGACTGAGATCTTAAAAGCTTGCAAGCTGCCATCTAGATGCAACGATGGGTCTCTCCTCATATAGGACCAAGAAGAATGAAGAAAACCAAAAATTCATGGAAACAATCAGTCCTAGCGACTGGTACACCATCTGATCTGCAGCCTATACGACTATGAGACCAGAAGAAATAGATGGTGCTCGGCTACTACTGTCAACCACTTGGAAGAGGATCTTTGTAGGAGATCCTGGATAGACAGGGGGAACAATGTGGAACAAGACTCAAAATCATCTGGAAAAAAAACAAAAAACAGGGAACAGGTTTACTGGCCTGATGGAGCCTGGTGGAACCACTGAGACTATGGCCCCTAGCTGTCCTTCAGGTCTGTAATTGAACACACACCTGTAGCTTCCAGCCAAGCAGTAGACAGGCATACTAGCTGAGCATTTACCTGAGGTAGATACACTCCTTGGAGAGAACAAGTAAGAGAAAAAGAAAGTCTGCAAGCAGATTGTTGGATATTCAAACTATCTGCCTTTAAGATAACTATTAAATTCAGTGAATGAGAAATGGAGAGAGACCTTTTATGGCATTTTTGCAGTCTCAGTGTTATCCTTTATAAATTACTACATTTCAATTCATTTGGCCATTCCTCTGAAGATTAAAGAGTTAAGTTCTAAACTCCATATATTAATTAAGTAGACCTATACTACAACTCCTGGGAGCTCTGGTGGTGTAGTGCCTAAGGCGTTTGACTGCTAACCAGAAGAAGGTTGGCGGTTCAAACCCACCAAACACTACTTGGAAGGAAGACTGGGCAATCTACTTCTGTAGTGATACTGCCTTGGAAACCCAAGGAGGGGTTGCTATGAGTTGGGTCTGACTCGATGACAGTGAGTATACTGCAACTCCATGCCAAAGTATAAGGAAAAATACACAGTGTTTCTGGTTTGTTCTTTAGCATTTTATGAGCTACCACCCATTAATTACGTATATAGTAAGCTCTGAATATGAATTGAAAAACAAAAAGAAAAAGTTTTCTAACAGCCATTTCAGTAGCAAGATAGGTTTACTTACTTCCTGTTTCTCCTTTGTGTTAAGTGATTAAATTTGCTAGCTAAGGGAGGTATTAGTAAATGAGAAGGCTTTTGAGTGACATACAGTCATTTTGATTAGCATCTTCAGTAATTTTTTTTCCATATAAGCATATGGTAAAGCAGGATGTAATGTTTCAATGATTGTGATTTCAAATCTAAAGTACTGCTTGTTCATTCCGGAAACCTGAAACAGACATCTGGTGTTTAATACCCTGAGAAAAAGTACCTAAGTGTGTTGCCTCTGTCTGTGATTCAAGATAATGGGCAATAGATGAGAGTAAGCCTTGGAAACTTAAGTCAGTCCATTCAATCAAAAGAAGAACCAGGCGTCTGTGTTTCCTCCAAGGAAGGAAACAGGATAGAAACTGTGTGATAGTCTTAAAAGCCTCTTCCTTTCTACCTCATTCTGCCCTGGGATATAAACTTCATCTAGTATATATACAGGAGTGCTGAGGTAAACTGAAGAGGAGTTGCAATAAGGCTTAGAAAATTCTTTCTCACAACAGAAGAAAGATTTGAATGCTTCCTTTTCTCTATTTCGTTTATGCTCAGAATCATTCTAGTTTGTGTGTACTTTCAGGCTCATGATACCATATGTGATTGTTAATTAGAACTGTATTCCCTACTTTAAAACCTTATTTTTCATATTTCTTTACAAGATTTATTCTAGCTCACACTTTCCAATATAAGATGGCACGTGGAATAGAATTTGAAATAAATATATAGTGTCCTTTTTGCAGTATTATTAATTTTAGAAAATCATATTTTTTCTTTTTATAAACATAACCTATTAATAAAACATTCTGTACTATCTTCCCCTCTCAAGGGGGAGAAAAATATGAAAGTCATAAAGTTATCATTTATATGTGATATCAAGTTATATGGAATATAAATTTATATGGGAATCACATATACGAGATATTATTTATAAGTGAATGCACATAAAATAACACATAACCCCATTTTTTAACCTATCTTAACAGAACTCAACAAAGATTTCACAAAGGTAAAGCCCAATAGCACAGTAATTCACACTTCCACATATTCACCAAAACACTCAAAGAAAGATCCAGAGTCAGAAATCCCAGATGAGATTGCTGCTGTTGCATCTCTTCTGAGATCAGATCTACAGATTTGGTGTTCATTTTCTGAAGTGTAGCTTCCATAGTTGAAACAAGCCTGAATCTGACAGGTGGCTTCAATATGCAGAGCCACATGCTGAGGCACTCCAGCCAATGGCATAGCACCTAAGGCATTTGACGGCCAACCAAAAGGCTTGAGGTTCAAATACACCATCCGCTCCTCAGAAGGCCAACTGGGTAATCTACTTCCATAGAGATACTGCCTCGGAAACCCAGTTGTTTTTTTTTTTTTTTTTTTTTAATATGCTAAAACAAAGACCACTGTACTCTATGGGGACATTAGCAGAGGTGCACACTTACCTGGAGGAGTGGCTTTGCTCCTTGTGACAGTATAGGGCACGGTAGGTATTTTCAAATTTCAGAATAACAGTATGATGTTGGGTGTTTATTTGCATGTCTACAAATTTGTAATGCCTTGTGTTAGGATTGCCAGATTTAACAAATAAATATGTAGGATGCCCAGTTAAATAGGAATTTCAGATGAACAATGAACTACTATTTTTTTAATGCAAATATGTCCCATTCAATATTTGGGACATAATATACAAAAAAAAAAAAAAAGTATTCTTTGGTGGGACATACTTCTACTAAAAAATAATTTATCTGAAATCTAAATTTAATCTGGGGTTTTGTATTTTATTTGCAACCTACTTTGGGTTGGAGAATGAAGCCTCCCCTTACTACTTCCCCTCTCCCCATCCTTTTTAGCTACTGTCTCTGAGTTTATAAGTTCAATTTTATGATCTTAATTTGTCACTGTCTTTAATCTCTGACCCAAACAGCGTAAACCGCAGGCTTCATGCTGCCTTCCCTTATACTTCTGTGATACATGGTTCTGCACACTCGGTGTGAAAACGTTGCAGGTAGTTTTGCCCTTCTTTTTCCCTCTTTATATCAGCATCTCATGACACCATTATCCTAGCATTAGTAGACATTGGGTACCTGATAATGTGGTGAAGAATCTCTAGACCTCTCTGGGCTCAGTTTGCCAAACTATAAAATGAAGAGATTGGGTTTAAGATGTTTTCCCCCAAGGTAGATACCTTCAATCCAATCCCTTCATTTTACAGTTTGGCAGACTGAGCCACTCCTCAGAAGGGAGATTGGGCAATCTGCTTCCATAGTGATACCTTCTCGGAAATCCAAGGAGGAGTCGCTATGAGTTGTATTAGACTCAGTAACAGTCAGGTTTTTTTCCCCCAAGGTGCCCTTCTAACTCATCTATTGCTACAAGTCTTTGAAATGAGAGTCCCATTAATGTTCTCATTTACTTTGTAAAGCGTAATTGTTCCTATTTTGGATGAAGCTTTTTTCTCTCCAAGTAAGTAGTGTTTAGATTACTAAGTAAATAGCGTTTGAACTACTCAATTAATAGCTTGCCCCTTAAAGATGTTTAACCTAAATTCCTCAAGAGCCAAAGACCCCACCCTTTTTTTGTTTCCACCCAACTCACCCTAACGCCACACTTTGTTCACAGTGGGTGATGAGATGATATAACTATGAAACTGCTGATAATGATAAAAACAATCCTATTGTTTCCGTCCTGCTTTGTGGTAAATTCTAACTGTCAAAAACAATTTGTTGTGAACTGAAGTCCTCACGATTTGAGAGACAAGTCTGGGGGCAGCTCGTTGTTCTCTTCCGCCATCTAGTGGAATCAGGGATGAACTCGTCCGCTCAATTTACTGTTCAGATCCGCAAAGATTTCAAAGATTAATGGATGAATTGTTTTATTCTTGTCATTACAATGAAAAGGGATTTACAGAGTGGTTCAATAGATGAAATGTAATAAATGTTAATAAAAAATTAAGTATAACACAATGGCAAAGTTTAACACCTGAACAATATAGATTAAATTCTTGCAATTTAATCTCTTTAGTATGTTCAAATGTTAGCTTGAACAGTGAAAAGCAAAAATAACGACTAGCCTAAAGTATTTGAAAGAAAGATTATACATCTCAGGTGGACTTGTGTGACATAAAATGTTTTGTTTTAATTTAAATCAAATGTAATCACAGTAGATGAAAGGAAGAGAAAAAAGAAAAAGAAAATTCTGGAAAGTATTGAATCAGTAGAGAATGTCTCCGTTGTGTATTTAACCACTTGTCTTCTATTAAGTTAAAGCTATAATTATTATTTATGAACGCAATACAAGGTTTAATAAATGTTAAATGGTATTTAATGTTCCATAATCTGAAACTTTCTTCAAATGGCATAATATTAGATTTAATTGTGTGAATCTAAATTGAAAAGAAATTTCTCTAATGAATGAAATAAAATATTTCTGACGTGTGACTTATTTCCCAATAAAGCTGTTCTCATTGAATAAGTATTACAAGAAAAATGTTTCTGACATTTTAACATTATTCTGGTTCCTTTTAATTTTCATTTTAAATTCTACTATGTAGTGTTCAAATCTTTCTAATAAAGGATGTTTAAGAACAATATCACTTTGTTTTTTAACACACTTGGAATCAACTGAGAAACCTACAATTTATTTATTTTCCAGGGTGGTAAAATCCCCATAAGGTGGACAGCCCCAGAAGCTATTGCCTACAGAAAGTTCTCCTCAGCAAGTGATGCATGGAGCTATGGCATTGTCATGTGGGAGGTCATGTCCTATGGAGAGAGACCTTACTGGGAAATGTCTAACCAAGATGTAAGTGCTGTCAATAGTTAAGCTGTCATTTTGTGAATATAAACACATTAGCAAGGAGGGGAAAATACACATTTTGATTAGCTTTATCCTTGCCTGAAAATTACTCAGGATCTGTGGGCAAGTTTAAGAAGCCAATAACCTTTCCTTCTGAGTTTTATTTGGTTCCCTAAAGGCACCACTGACAGGCTGTGCCACCTGCCTAAGTACCTGATCCATATCTGAGACCTTCATACATGTTGTTGTGATGTAGCATGACTGTTCTTATGCAGTAGCCTTGATCTACAAGAAAAACAACAGACAGAATGTTTACTTTTCCTTTCTTCCTGAGGGCAATTTAATATACCACTCTAACAAGCAGATTAATTTTCACTAGATAAATATCATTTTGAGGAAAAAGAGTGAATGCTTCCAGGCAATGTATTGTCAATATAGCTCATGTAGTATGGTTCTTTTGAGATATAAGACACTTTATGAAATCTGTTTTGTTTTTACTTCACTTATAAAAATTGTCTTTGTGGTTGATCATATTACAAAACAAAACAGTTAACACACATTTGACCTCTATAACTTGTCCAAAGTGATCAAAACAGTATTCAGAAAATGTAGGTATCCTGACTATGCAAGTAAGTGTATTGTCAGACTTGAAAATATATTTTAATTTTCTACTTCTCATCTCAAAATTCAAGCTTTGTCCACACATCTGATTTACTTAAAGCATCTAATGATTTCTAAAATAGGAATAATGACAAATTATCTCTGATATGATTTTAAATGTGAAAACAAGACTGGCTATTGAAAATCCCTAAACATACTCAAAGTATAACTATTGTCACACGTCTTTCCATTTTTCCAGTTAATTATTTGAGAGTACTCTCCCCCAAATACCTTCCTCAAATTGTCTAAGCATCCAAGGACTTACTCAATCACAGAGAAAATTGATCATTTTCTAATGCTAGACATAGAGAAGATGATTTGGGTTAGTTTGCTGTGCCTATGGTTTCTCTCCACACCTAGTATTGCTTTCAAAGTTGAGTCCCATCCAGTCCTGAGGGTACCTACTGACTTGACTCTGTGGTGAACACCATGTCCAGAAACTACACAGCAGCAGTTTTGAAGTTATACACACTGTTCCCCCATTATTCTCCAAAGGGCCACATCAAAACACAAAACTAGAGTAGCTGAGTCCTACAGAGATTCTCGCCATAACCACTCTACCCTCCAAGGCTTAGACTTCTTTGGATACAAGTGATACACTTCACTATTCCTCAGGTAATTTGATTCCAAAGACTTCATTGCTCTTCCCTGTCACTGGGCCTTGTTTTGGGCAACTCTTGACCACCTCTCCAGCCCCCATGAAGAATAAAAGCAGGAATTTGTCCCTTCATTCCCAGAAGGAATGTGTTTTCTTTGTTTCTTTCTTTTTCAATCATTTTTATAAAGTAATAGAAGTTCTAGATTAAGTTATCATAGGCCCTGTTCCACTCTAAATTGAGCATAATGATTGCTTACCTGCCTTTCTTTGACACTACTAAAATAGCCACTCAAGCAAATCTCCAGAATATAAAGCTCTCCTCCAGATGAGTTACAATCTCCCTTACAGAGAAGAGTCTGTACTTCAAGTACTCTAGTTAATTGTTACCCCATTTAGTTTTTGTCTTAAACAGTCCCCTGATAGACCTAAAATAAGAAATTTGCTAACTGGGAGAGCTGCTGTCTTTAGTAATGATATACCCTCATCAGTAATATGTTCTTGAGCACCCACAACTGATAATATACCCATTTTTTTACATATTATATACAATACTACTGCACTAATATATTCATTTAAAAATATTTATTGGGTACCTGCTTTATGCCAGTTACTAGGGATACAGCACAGAACACATTTTATACCTGGAAGGAATGATAAAGATTATCTGATCCAATACCTTGGTTTCTTTGTCATGAAACTGTGGCATAGAGAAGTTACATGACTTCCTTAGAATCCTATAGTAAGTGATTTTTCAATACTCTTCGAAGAGAATTCTAATAAACTTCTAGGATAAGTCATGGTCAAGAGAAAGAGGAAAGGGAACAACTGCTTCTTTTTGTTATTTTTGTTGTTATATGCCATTGAGTCTGCCCTGATTTAGTCCATGTAGCTCCCCAGGTAGGACCAGTGGTCTAGTGGGAGGGAGACAGATTGTAAAAATAAATAAATAAAAGATTCAGTGAACAGCATAATAATCACTGCTGTGGATTAAAAAAAAAAAAAAAAACGCAAGAAAGGATAAAAAAGTCTTGGGGGTTCAATTTTAAATATGTAATATATATTGCAAAATTCATTCACAAAATTTAATCTTATAATGTGTGTGCCATTGAGTTGATTCTGGCTCATAGCAACCCTGTAGGACATAGTAGAACTGATCTACAGGGTTTTCTAAGTTGAAATCTTTGCTGGAGCAATTTCACAGTAAGTTGAGACAATTAAAGTGTAGCTCCATCAGGGGTCTTTCTCCTGCCCCCTGGATTATTGTTTTACCACCTGGGGTACATGGACCACCAATTTAGTAATTATGGCCATGGTTATGTGCAATATAATTCAATCATGAAAGCTACTTAACTTTTCAAAGTGATTCAATTTCATGACCAATAAATACAGTAAAGGGTCTGGGCTAGATGATTTTTAAGATTCCCTCTAGCAGTAACATGCTATAATTTTATAATCTCTGAAGAAATAGTTATCACACTTTTCTCAAATAGTTCTCAAATGATTCAAATGGTTCTTTTCTGAATTTGGAGCATTCTTGAATCTTTCTGGAGGTGACAAGCATTAGTTAGGACTTCCACAGAGTAGAATAGGTACCAGTAAAGATGCCAGACCACAGACAGATTTTTTTTTTTTTTAGGAGAGCAGCTTCTTCAGGAGCCCAAATGGGTAGTTTTCAGCAGAGACTGTCCTGTAAATTGTTCCTGGTTGTTGTCTGGAGCAGTCCAAACCCCATTGCCATCCCCTCCTTTCCTGGATGTTGCTCAACAGTTCACTCAGCCATTCTGTCCATGTATATCCATGTATATCCATGATCTGTGTCCAACCTGAGTATTTAGGGAGCAACTCTGTCTATTAAATCTCATCTGGCCCAGAGACTATATCCAGAACCAGCAGTAGCTGCCGCAGACAGAAACAGCCTCCCAATCTTAAGCCCGTTCTCATTCTTTCAGTATTGCCAGTGCTCACATACAAGGATTAATTTACTACAGGAGCACTGGTGGCATAGTGCCTAAGGCATTTGACTGAAAACCCACCAGCCAGTCCATGCAAGGAAGACTGGACAATCTACTTCAGTAAAGATTTACCACTTCAGAAACCCAAAAGGGGTCACTATGAGTCAGAATCAACTCGATGGCTGTGAGTTTGGTTTTGGTTTTGCTACCCAAAGCTTGGTTGTTTTCTTAGGCTCAGGTAGGGCCTAAGCTGGCGTATTTTCATGGCTTTTGTGTAAGTTATCAAGGAATAGTCAAGATAGATTTTTTTTTTTTAAGTTGTGAAGGTGGGAAAGAAACCAAAATTTTGAGGTTTTCACATCAATACAAAGCTACAGGAAAGTAGTAAGAGCTAAAATCTTTTTATTTATCTTGTGAATAGTTTTGCTGATGCCTAAAGAGAGTTGAAATTCTGTTTAGCTTACCATATTGGAAGTCAGCATATCTGTGACAGATCCTGTAACCAGAATTTCTGTTTGGAAGCAGAAATAGCTTAATAAAAATTTCCCAGCTGCTCTTCCTAAATACTGACTTTTCTCTATTTGTCCTCCATGTTTTGTTTGTTTGGTCAAAGTGTAGCCTTATGTTTGACTTTTTTGCAACCAAGGTACATTTTAAATAAGGAAAGTAATATTTTAGGCAATAAAAATTCAACTATATTCTGTTTGGGTACTTTTTATTTTTACAACATTTTAGTGAGTTTAACAAAGTTGTGGGCACTGATTAAATGTTTTATGATTTTTAATAAGTTTAGAACATTTTAGATAGTTTATATGAAACAGTCTATCTATTCTGCATACTGTAGCATATTTTATTACAATAAACAATTCTGAGTTTGCAGAATCAGTCTTAGTGAATAATACAATGAGTTTCCCAAAGGTCAGTGGAATTGAACATTAGGGAAAAGAGGGGGGCAGAGAAAGTGCACAGAACTAGTCCATAAAAGATCTAACAAAAATAACAGCAGTGGCCATCTGTTTAGCCATTCAAATTATCTGTTAAACATGTACCAGTCACTGAATGAGGTGTGCATATGGATTGGAGGTGGAGGATTAGAAAAAAAAATTCTGTTCTTATTCTCAAACAACCCAGGATTTAGGTAAGGAAATGAAGTCTAGTGTGTTAAATGTTATCTCCTCAACTAACTGTACAATCCTCAATGGTAGATGTCACACTTTCTACCTTTTTAAAAAAAGAGAAAAAAATGTGTATTTATTAACATTGTGTATATATATACACACACGTATGTGTGTGTGTGTGTATATATATATGTGTGTGTGTGTGTGTATATATATATATATATGTATGTATTATCTATGTATACATATAAACAACACAACACAATGCACTGCTGTTGCATCAGATCCGACTCATAGCGATCCCTCCCTTGGGTTTCTGAGGCAGTATCACTATGGAAGTACATCGCCCAACCTTCCTTCTGTGGAGTGGCTGGTGGGTTTGAACTGCCAGCCTTCTGGTTAGCAGTCAAACATCTTAGGCACTATGCCACCAGAGCTCCTATGTGTTTGTGTATATATATATGCTCTTGTTGTTGTTATGTGCCATCGAGTCAGACCCAACTCATAGCGACCCCTTCTTGGGTTTCCGAGGCAGTATCACTATAGAAGTAGATTGCCCCATATTCCTTCCAAGAAGTGGCTAATGGGTTTGAACCGCTAGCCTTCTGATTAGCAGGCAAGTGCCTTAGCCACTATGCTACCAGAGCTCTCATGTATGTGTATGTGTGTGTTTATTTATTTATTTGTATGTATATATATGTGTATATATATGTGTGTGTGTATATATGTGTGTGTATATATACATATGTATGTGTGTATATATATATCCAAAAATAAAACCATTCAGGCTCTATTATTCAGGATTATTTTGATCCTAAATGGCAAAAAAACAACCTGAACTAACTTAAGGAAAAATAAGGAAATATATTTATCCCTGAAACTAAGAATATAGTTTGGCATAGCTGGAGCCAGAGAATCATGCAGGATTTTCTGTGTTTCCTTACGCCAACTGGCCTCATTCCCTCCTAGAGGAAATGTCTTGTTTGCTGTCTTCTTTACGTGCTAGGGTTCAACATTGCAGCTTAGCAGCCTCAGCAGAATCACCCCTTTTCTCTGTGACAGTTCATATCCCAATCCCAGAGAAGACTCTAATTAGTTCTATTAAACTCTGCCCAACTCTAAATCGAAACCAGCTGATTGGTCCAGCTAGGTTTATGTGGCAGTCTGAGCATCCTAAGGTGGGTATAGCACTGTAATTGGCAATCTCCCTATAATCACATAGACGGAGGGAAGAATTCCCCAAAGAAGAACAGTGGCAAGACGATGTATTACATTTTTCCTTTTTTAATGTACATAATTTTAAAGAGGAAATTTATATTTATTGTAGTATCAGATGGCACCAAAATATTAACAGTATGCATCACTGAATTCTAACAAGGCAGCTGGTATATTGAGAAAACTATCAGGGTGTTACAGCAGCATTTCTTAGTGTTAATACTACTGATATTTTGGGCTAGATAATTTTTGTTGTTGGAGGCTGGCCTATGCATTGTAAGACACTTAGAAGCATTCCTGGCCTTTACCAACTAGATACCAGTAGCACCCCATCTCCAGTTATGACAGCCAAATATGTACCCAGATATTGCCTAGTTGAACATAAGGACAAAATTGCCCCCACTTAAGAACCACTCATTTGGAGCTAGAAAGATCTAGACTGAAATCCAGGCTTCACTATTTACTGGCTATTCATTCTTAGTCAAGTGGTTTAAGCTTTATGAAATATTATCTATAATGAGACTCAAAATATCCAATTGCAGAATTAGAAATAATTAAGAGATAATGTATGTAAACCACCTAGTAAATGTTGTTAGCGTCCATAGAGTAGGCTTTGATTCATAACAACCCCATACACAACAGGATCAGACCACTGTGATCCATAGCATTTTCATTGGCTGATATTCAGAAGTAGACCCACCAGGCTTCCTTCCTAGTCTGTCTTACTCTGGAAGCTTTACTGAAACCTGTTCTGCATCATAGCACATACAAGCCTCCACTGACAGACAAGTACTGGCTGTGCTTGGGGTGCTTCGGCCAGAAGTCAAACCCCAGTCTCCCAGATGTAAGGCAAGAATGCTACCACTGAACGACCATTGCCATTATTTGGTATATAACCAAAAAAAAAAAAAAAATCAAGCCCATTGCCATCAAGTCAATTCTGACTCATAGTGACCATATAGAATAGAGTAGAACTGCCCCATAGAGTTTCCAAGGCTATGATCTCTAGGAAACAGATTGCCACATCTTCCTCCCACAGAGCAGCTGGTGGGTTCAAACCACCAACTTTTCAGTTAGCAGTCAATCACTTAACCAGTGCACCAGCAGAGCGCCTTTACTTGGTATGTAGATGTTGTTTAATTAATCAGTGATAATAATCATAGTTTGCATTTACTGAGTTTTACAAGTGTTTTAGATTATTAGCTCATTTAATCTTCAGAAACACCAGCCGCTCCTCAGGAGAAAGATATGGCAGTCGGTTTTCATAAAGATTTCAGCCTTCAAAACCCTATGGGGTAGTTCCACTCTGTACTATAGAGTTTCTATGGTCCCTTACTCTAAAGTGCATGCTTTTGCACACTATACTATACTGTGGTAGTCTAAATTTTAAAGGAGGCTCTATAATGGAAATGTTCTATATAATGAGATCTGGATCCTGGTCACTGCCGTTGAGTCAGATCCGACTCATAGTGACCCCTCCTTGGGTTTCCCAGGCAATATCACTACATAAGTAGATTGCCCAACCTTCCTTCTGAGGAGTGGCTGGTAGTTTTGAACCGCCAGCCTTCTGGTCAGCAGTCAAAGGTAGTGCCTTCTGGTTAGACACTATACCACCAGAGCTCCTATAATGAGATCTGAGTATCTTTAATTATATACACCAGTATTAGCAAAAGAATGTGGAATTGTCTTACTATTCTTTGGAAATATAAATCTTTCTTGTAGTATTTGGTATCTTGATGTTAAACTTTTATAAAGTATGCGTATTATGCATATTATTATGTTGTTTTTGTTGTTGTCAGGAGCCATTGAGTCACCTCCGACTCATTGAAGCCTTGTGTACAACAGAACAAAACACTGCCCAGTCCTGCACCAGCCCCACAATCCTTGCTATACCTAAGCCCATCATTGCAGCTGTGATAAATGTGATAATCCATCTCGTTGAGGGCCTTCCTCTTTTTCATTGACCCTCAACTTTACTAAGCATGATATCCTTCGCCAGGGAATGGTAGTCCCTTCTGACAAGATGACCAAAGTAGGTCAGGCAAAGTCTGGCCATGCTCACTTCCAAGGAATATTCTGGCTACACTTCTTCCAGGACAGATTTGTTCATTCTTTTGTCAGTCCATGGTACTTTTAGCATTCTTCTCCAACACCACAGCTCAAAAGAATCAACTCTTCTTCAGTCTTCTTTATTCATTGTCCAGCTCTCACATGCATACAAGGCAATTGAAAATACCATGGCTTGGTTAGGTGCACCTTAATCTTCAAAGAGACATTTTTGCTCTTCCATACTTGAAAGAGGTCTTTTGCAGCAGATTTCAGTGCTATACATCGTCTGATGTCCTAACTGCTGCTTCCATTGGTGTTGATTGTGGAACCAAGTAATATGAAATTTTTAACAATTTCAATCTTTTTTCCATTTATCATGGTGCAGTTGTTCTTTCATTTTCTTTATGTTGAGGTGTAATCCATACTGCAGACTGTAGTCTTTAATCCTCATCAGTAAGTGCATCAAGTCATCCTTACTTTCAGGAAGAAAATTTATGCCATCTGCATATTGCAGGTTGTTAATGAGTCTTCCTCTAACCCTGATGCCATGCTCTTCTTCATATAGTCCAGCTTCTTGGATTATTTGTTCAGCACACAGATTGAATAAGTATGGTGAAAGGATACAACTCTGACACACTCCTTTCCTGATTTTATACAGTGCAGTATTCCCTTGTTCTGTTCGAACAGCAGTCTCCTGGTCTCTGTACATGTTCTTCATGCACACAATTAAGTGTTCTGGAATTCCCATTCTTCTCAATGTTATCCATAATTTGTTATGTTCCACAAAATCTAATGCTTTTGCATAATCCATAAAACACAAGTAACCATCTTTCTGGTATTCTTTGCTTTCAGCCAAGACCTATCTGACATCAACAATAATATCCCTCATTCCACGTCCTCTTCTGAATCCAGCTTGCATTTCTGGAAGTTATCTTCAGCAAGATTTTACTTGCATGTGATATTAATGATATTGCTCGATAATTTCCACATTCTGTGGGATCACCTTTCTTTGGAACAGATACAAATATGAATCTCTTCCAGTCAGTTGGCCAGGTAGCTATCTTCCAGATTCTTGGCATAACCAAGTGAGTGCCTCCAGCATGGCATCCATTTGTTGAAACATCACAATGGGTGTTCTGGTTATCTAGTGCTGCTCTGACAAGAATATATCACGGATGGGATGGCCTTAACAAAGAGGAGTTTATTTTCTTACAGTTTGAGGCTTTAAGTCCAAGTTCAATGTGCCAGGCTCTAGGGGCTTAGATAAAAGCCTTGGCGTCCAGCTCTGCCTCCTGCTCCTGGTCCACTGGAGCTAGAGGCTTTTATTCACTCAGACAGCTGCTGGCTGCTGAGTCTGACAAACCCAAGATTGACAAGTAAAAAGGCATAGTCCCAATGTTACCAAACAACACGGCAGGCCATTAATTTAAGTCCATTGTAAGTCCCAAGGTCAGCAGAGGATGGCAGGCTACTGAACAACAACATGGCTACATGCAGGGTCCAAGCGTGCCATAAGCTAGAGACCATTCCCAAAGCTGCTTCTTATATATGGGAATTGACAGAATACACATTGTGGTGGTTATGTTTGTGTGTCAGCTTGGCTGGGCCTGGTTGAGTTATATATGGGAAGCAAATCACATACCCAAAGCAGTCAAAGGTAGTTCTACTCAGCTGCTTGTGGTAGATCCCACCATGGAATAGATTTCCAATCTCATCATGGGGAATAACTACCACCATCTGCCCAGCAACTCAACCAGGCCCAGCCAAGTTGACACACAAACATAACCACCACAATGAGTATTCTGTCAATTCCTGGAGCCTTGTTCTTCACCAATGCCTTCAGTGCAGCTTCAACTTCTTCCTTCAATACCATTGGTTCGATCATATGCTACCTCATGAAATGGATGAACACCAATTAATTCTTTTTAGTACAGTGACTCTTTATATTCCTTCCATTGTCTTTTGATGTTTCCTGCATCATTCAATATTATGCCCACAGACTCTTTCATTATTGCAATTCAAGGCTTGAATTTTGTCTTCAGTCCTTTCAGATTGAAAAATGCCAAGTGTGTTCTTCCTTTTTGGTTTTCTAACTCCAGGTCTTTGCACATTTCATTATAATAATTGATTTTGCCTCTCAAGGTGCTCTTTGAAATGTTCTGTTCAACTCTTTTATCTTGTCTTTCATTTGCGTTAGCTACTCTCCATTCAGGGAGCTCTGGTAGCATGGTGTTTAAGACACTTGACTGCTAACCAGAAGGCTGGAGATTCAAACCCACCAGCCACTCATCTGAAGGAGGTTGGGCAATCTACTTCCATAGTGATAACACCTCAGAAACCCAAGGAGGGGTTGCTATGAGTCAGGTCTGACTCAATGGCACATAACAACAACACTCTCCATTCAAGGGCAAGTTTCAGAGTCTCTTCTGAAATCCATTTTGGTCTTTTCTTTCTTTCCTGTCTTTTTAATGACCTTTTACTTTCTTCATGGGTGATGTTCTTGATGTGATCCCACAATTCCTCCAGTTGTCTGTCATTAGCATTTAGTGCATCAAATCTATTCTTTAGATGGTCACTAAATTCAGAAGGAATATAAATAAGGTCATACTTTGGCTCCCATGGACTTCTTTTAATTGTCTTCACCTTCAACTTGAACTTGCATATGAGCAGTTGATGGTCTGTTCAACGGTCAGCTCCTGGCCTTGTTTTGACTGAAGATATTGAACATCCCCACCACCTCTTGCCACAGATGTAGTCAATCTGATTCCTGTGTACTCCATCTGGCGAAGTCCACTTTTATAGCCACCATTTGTGTTGTTGAGAAAAGGTATTTGCAATGAATAAGTCATTGGTCTTACAAAATTATGATCTCTAGTGTTATTTCTACCATCAAGGTCATATTTTCCAACTACGGGTGACTCTTCCTTGTTTCCAACTTTTGCATTCCAAACAACAGTGATAATCAACACATCTTGATTGCATGTTTGGTCAATTTCAGACTGCAGAAGTTAGTGAAAATTTTTAATTTCCTCATCTTTGGCTCTGGTGGTTGCTGTGAAATGTAAATAACAGTAGTATTAACTGGTCTTGTAGGTGTATAGATATTATCCTATCACTTACAGCATTGTACTTCAGGACAGATCTTGAAACATTCTTTGTGACAATGACAGACACGCCATTCTTCTTTAATTTGTCATTCCCAGAATAGCAGATCATATGGTTGTCTGATTCAAAATGGCCAAAACCAGTCCATTTCAGCTCAGTAATGCCTAGTATATCAAGTTTTATATGTTCCATTTCATTTTTGACAACTTCCAATTTTTCTAGATTCATACTTCATATTTTTCATATTCTGATTATTAATATTGTTATATTTCTTTAAAATATTGTTATATTTCTGAAAAATGCTTTAAAGCAGTAGCTTAAAATTTAATTTCAATGACCAACTTATTTATGCTATTGCCAGCAACATTTCACAGGCACATGAAGTTGTACTACCCTTTACTGTTTCCTAGCATGTAAAATTTTGTTTTGGTTTGGTTTTTTTAAGGGGTTTCAGGGTAATTTTTATGTTATTTTCATCCAAGTTCAAAATAATTGTTATTTACTACATAATGGGAGTTTATTTTAATGCTAGAAATTACACAAGCTCCAAAGATGACATCAAGGGCACTGCAGTTCTTCCCTCTAATGCTTACACTTTGTAATGTGCTTTTTCACAGAGGAAAATGGAAGCAAAACATGAACAGCAGGCAACATTAAATAACCAAATCCCCACAGAGCTAATATGTAGGGAAAAACCAGCACCACTTAAATGAGAGGTGACTTAGCTCAAGCTAATGATCTGAATGCAAGACTGGAGTCTTGGGTTTTGTTTTGTTTCCCTGACAAGATGCTGTTATAAAAAAAAAAAAAAAAAAATTGCCTTGAAGCAATTTGAAACCCAAATGCCTCCTGGGTATGGCATCATTTAGGCATATGGTACCAAACTACTTCAGTTTCCCAAAAAGAGAACTACTATCAGGAATCATCTCACTTGAGGGAGCTCTGGTAGTATAGTGGCTAAGACACTTGCCTGCTAACCAGACGGCTGGCAGTTCAAACCCACCAGCCACTCCTCAGAAGGAAGGTTGGGCAATCCTACTTCATAGTAATACTGCCTCGGAAACCCAAGGTGGGGTCACTGAGTCAGGTTTGACTCAACGGCACATAACAACAACAACAACAACAACAAGAAATATAATGCTGCCTTAGTGTTTGTTTGTTTTTTTTTCTTTTTAATTTCATTTTGTTGTTTTTTACCCTTTCTTTCCAAAAGTGTTTATGTAATAATGAATTTTGGTTTAGATTGTTTTCAGAAGCTCATCTGAGGAGGAAAATTGGAGTTTATATTTAGGGTTTTCTCTTTGTAGGTGATGTGATTGAAAACAACCTTCTGGCCTTATATGAATTGATTCCTCTTTTCAAAATTTGAGAAAGGGAGAAAATAGCCTCTCACCATATTTCTTGCTTTTCTTCATAATTCTATAACCTTTCCCAATTACAGGTCAGTACTTCAGCCAAGAATGGTGGATGAGTAGAATCCACTTACCTAGAAATGCAGTAAGATTTTATGACTCAAAGAGTCCAATCATTTCCAATTTTTGTGTCTGATTAGATTTTCCAAATTCTACTTTATTATGTAATGGTTTTTGTGTAATGATCTGTGTAAGATACCGTAAATTGCTAAAGGCCCATTCCCATTATTTCAACCTTCCATATTACAGAGAGAATTTTTGCATTTATTTGAATATGTATTCTATCAAAGCAATTTTGAAAATGGCCTTCGTCCTCTCAGTTTTTCAGTAATTCCTACTCTTGGCACATAGGCAGGAGCAGCATTTTAATTAAATACATGCTAATTACACTAGCATGATGTATATCTGGTACAGAGGCAAGGCTAATAGGGAATATTATGAGATGCAATCAATCACTATTGTAAATAATTCAAATGGCAAAGTTCCACATAGAGGAATCTAGTAACCAATATGCTACTAGCACAGTGTAATTTTCAAGAGAATTTTTTTTAAAATTAAACAACTAGAAAATGTGTGCATACCAATGTTTTCATGTAAAAACTATATCTTCAATTTTCTATCTGAAAGAAACATATTTACTATTTTTAGCTCCCTTATAGTCATTCTTATTTTTCTCTTTGGGGCATTTATAAGAGAGCATTTTAAAATCCTTTTCTCTTTGTAGTCATAAACTATTTTTCTAGATACTTTTATTGTTGTATTGTGTGTTGTTATGCGTCATCGAGTCGGACCCAACTCATAGCAAACCCTCCTTGGGTTTCCGAGGCAGTATCACTACGGAAGTAGATTGCCCCATCTTCCTTCCGAGGAGTGGCTAGTGGGTTTGATACTTTTATTAGGCCTAGAGAATTATTTGACTTGAGGCACTTACTGATGAAGGTTGAAGAATACAGTTTGCAGTATGGATTACGTCTCAATATAAAGAAAACAAAAATCCTCACAACCGGACCAATGAGCAGCATCACAATATATGGAGAGAAGATTGAGGTTGTCAAAGAATTCACATTGCTTGGTTCTACAGTCGGTGCCAATAGAAGCAGCAGTCAGGACATTAGACAACATGTAGCATTGGGAAAGTCAACTGTGAAGTTGTTTCAAGTGCTGAGGAGCAAGGATGTCTCCTTGAGGACTAAGTTGCGCCTGACAGGAGCCATGATATTTCCAGTTGCCTCGCATGCATGTGAGAGCTGGATAATGAATAAGGAAGACCGAAAAAGAGTTGATGCTTTTGAGTTGTGGTGCTGGCCAAGAATGCTGAAAGTATGTACCATGGACTGCTAAAAGAACTAACAGATCTGTCCTGGAGGAAGTGCACCTGAAATGCTCCTTGGAAGCCAGAATGGCCAGACTTCGTCTCACCTATTTTGGTCATATAGTCAAAAGGGACCATTCCCTGGAGAAGGATGCCATGCTTGGTAAGGTGGAGGGTCGACGAAAGAGTGGGAGGCCTTCAACGAGATGGATTGACACAGTGGCTGCGATGATGGGCTCAAGTATAGCAGGGATCGTGGAGCTGGCGCCAGATCGGGCAGTGTTTCGTTCTGCTGTGCATGGGGTCGCTATGAGTTGGAAATGACTCGCGGCACCTAACAACAACAACAACAACAGAGAACTGTTGCTTTATATCTTTTTAAGGAGCTCTGGTGGTATAGTGGGTAAAGCATTTGGTTGCTAAATAAAAGGTTGGTAGTTCAACCCACTAGCTGCTCCATGGAAGGAAGATGAGGCAGTCTACTTCTGTAAAGTGTTACAGCCTTGGAAATCCAATGGAGGTTCCTGTGAGTAGGAATTGACTCAAAGGCAGTGGGTTTGGGTTTTGGCTTTTGTTTACATCTTTTAAAAATTAAAAGGATGCATCAGTAAAGAAATATTTGTTTTATTCCCAGAGAGTATTTGGGAAAATGGCCCTTAGTTTTAAGAACATTGGCTTCTTAAAGAAAAATAGTTTCCAAAAAGTAGATTTGATATGTCTTTTTATATTTCCAAAAAGTATAATTTGTTGTAGGAAAACAGACATAGTAAGGAATATCCTAATTTCTAAAATCTTATTAATATTAGTTTATAAGGATACATTTTGGCCCTATCTGGATGTTTGTTTCCCCATAGAGATCCATCTGAACACATAGAGCTCTCTGTAGGAAACAGTTCTTTCAATGGAGGCCAAATTCCCTGTTAGATTTAGAGATGTTACCAGAGGTTCTACAAATTCAGTAGCCTTCTGTTTCAAATTACTCTAGAAATAAAGCTTTTGAGCTGAAAGGAACCAATACAAACATAAGAGTTCAGTGCCCTTTTACAGATGAGAAGATAAACTTGCTCAAAGACAAAGCTTGTTAGAAACAGCTTGGGGCCTGGATGATGTTTCCGTGATTCTTTGAGTAATGTTCTTTCCACTTCTTAAAAACTGAAATACAGGTACATAGAAGTTTATCTCAGTCTCAAGAATTATAACTTACAACTGTTAGGGTTAAAGATTTTTCAAATGATAAATCCTGTTATCAAAAACCTAAATCTTGTCCTACACTTCATATTGTTCCCCATATTGTCCAGGCATTCAATAATCTACAAGTTGATGACCTACTAAGAGCTGAACACTCTCCATTTGATATAGATCCTATTGTCACTTCTAAAAATAAAGTTTCAGAACTTCCTTAAATGTAGGATTTAAAACAATTCTTTATCTTAAAGGTAAGAGGGAAACCTTAGGTTTCCCTATCTTGAAGATTTACTGACAACAATTCAGCCTCTGAGAAAATGTTTTCTGTCTGTATCTTATTTTTTACCATCTTATCTACTCCTCTTTTTAAATTAATTTCATTTAGATCTAGTTGTTTTTCACTGAATTATAAACTCTATATATTGAAAAATATTGAATGAGAAATTGAGTTTCAAATTGTGTTATTTATTTATAACTAATATTTTTTTTGCCCATGTAGACACAGCCTTTATATTGAACACTAGGAAAATGCATTACTAGTTTTTTAATGCTCTCATATTGTGAATCTGCATATTTTAATTTGTACAAATAATCATTATCACACAAAGTAAGTATATACTGGGTTCCTTTGAATATTTTATTTTAATAGAAACTGTCTCAAAAATTTAACAAGAGTTTAATGTACACTAGTAAATGGAATGTGACATGATTTTATTTTTTCTTGCTTCTAAATATTAATCATAGTTTTATGGAAAATTGATAATTTCAGGAAGAATAAAAAAAGTGAAGCAAAAAATTTCCATTATATATAAAGTGGTAAAACAGTAAGATATAGCCAGAAAAACTTTCTCAGAGGCTAATTTGTTGTGTTCCTGTTCTGGCAATATTTGTTGTTGTTGTTATGTACTGTTGAGCTGTACCTGACTCATAACGACCCCTCCTTGGGTTTCCGAGGCGTTACTACTACAGAAGTAGATTGCCCCATCTTCCTTTCGAGGAGTGGCTGGTGGGTTTGAACCACCAGGCTTCTGGTTAGCAGTCAAGTGCCTTAGGCACTATGCTACAGTCTTATAAAAACGTGACACCCTTCACAGACAAAGCAGGTCTTGTGCAGTGGTATTGTTCAGGAATATCTCAGTATCTTCATACTGTCTAATCTTTGTTTGCCTTGTTTAATAAAAGGTACACATCACTGCTTTGATTCAAAAACTGTCAACACAATTGGAAAACTCATCAGATGAGCAAGAGCAGAGCAGTTTGCTGCTATGTGCCCCAACTGAGCCTTATGTTGATTCTAAGCTGTTAAAAATTGCAGTGTCAATGTCAAGGAACCAGTACAGTCTATTTGGAAAAACCAGCCACATTTCAGATAATAATTTCTGACAGAATCTAATTTCTTCCACCTCTATATGGAAATTATCGTTGCAGTCATTTTCATATTTTTCACTATTTTTTAATTTTCTTCTTACATTTTTTAATAAGGGTATCACCTTGTATAGCTCTTCTCCCATCGGATGACAACTAACTACTAGCATAAAACCAAACTGTTACAAAATTCTCTCTAGTTAATTATCACCCTTTCATATCTTAAAACAACAAACCTCAATTAGTGTTTTAGACAAAGCATCCCGTATGCTACTGGCTTCTTCTCAGTCCTTAATTAAAGAATCAGAAAATACCTATAAAGCAAACCTTCTCGTAAAAAAAAATGTTTATGAAGATAAAGTGAATATAGGTTTCCTCAAGCTACCCCTAAAATACATCATTCATAGATCACATCTTGTCAATTAAAGCCCCGATTTTTGATATAAGGCCTTATGCTAGGTTACTGCTCTCCAGGAGCTTAACTCACTCAGCCAAGAGATTGCAAGTGTTTGAGAGTGGTCAGAGCAAATATCAGGAATACGTAGGGGTCAGAGATGAGGACTGAGAGTCAACCAAGACCTTGAGGATCCTCTATGCCAGGGCATGGAGAGCCACTGCAGAATTTCAGATGTGGGAGGAACAAGATCAGAGTTCTAATTCAGTAGGACTGCTCTGGGCTTACTGTGGAGGATAATTAAAGGAGGGAAAGGGGAGACAGGCAGACCAGTGAGCAGGCTGTTGTAGTAATCAAAATAAGAAATAAATCATTTGAATAAAGCACTCTAAAAATGGAACAGATTAAAATTATATGAAGCTGATAGAATCAATATGACTTAAGTTAAACTGGGGTGAGAAGGAAGACACAGTCAAAAATGACTCCCTGATACCTGATTTAAGTCACTTGGAGAACAGTTGACTTTCTTTGTCCTTTGCAAAGGACAGATATCCCAAAGAAGTAGGTTTAGTTTTGTACAAAGTAAGTCTAAGGTCCTTATATGCAATATGAAACCATATGTGCTATTGGCAACAGATACAGAAATGTGAGACACTGGAGAAAAGTCTGAGCTGGAGCTGTAGGTATGGAAGTGAAGGCAGAGGTAAAGCATGGAGAATATGAGATCACAGAAAAGAGCTCAAAATCTAATTCTGGGCAAATGAGTCACAGATGTATCTCAAGACTCAGGAGACATTTTCTCTACCACTACAGAGGCTATAAGGAACTCCAGTGGCATATAAGGACAGAGGTTATCATGATGATTAGACTATATTTCAGGGACTATTTGCCCAGTCAGTTAATTGGTTTGAGCTTTGGTTTTCTGATCTATACCAAAAACAAAACAAAACCCACTATGGGTTGAATCACTTCTGACTGACAGTAACTGTAGAACAGAATGGAACTGACCCATAGTTTTCTGAAGCAGTAATCTTTATGGAAACAAATTGCCACATTTTTCTTTTGTGGACTGGCAGGTTATCCTTTCAGTTAGTAGCCAAGTGCTTAACCACAGTATCACCAGGGCTTCTCACCTGTGTTATGAATATAACCACATAATAAGCTTTGTATTACCTGAACAAAGTATTTTGCTGTTGTTGTTGTTAGGTGCCGTCGAGTCATTTCTAACTCTTAGTGACTCTGTGCACAGTAGAACACCCCCCCCAATCCCGCACCAGCTTCATGATCCATGCTACACTTAAACCCATTATCGCAGCCACCGTGTCAATCCATCTCATTGAAGGCCTTCCTCTATTTTGTCGACCCTCCACCTTACCAAGCATGACATCCTTCTCCAGGGAATGGTCCCTTCTGACAACATGACCAAAGTAGGTGAGACGAAGTCTGGCCATTCTTGCTTCCAAGACATTTCAACTGCACTTCCTCCAGGACAGATCTGTTACTTCTTTTAGCAGTCCATGGTACTTTCAGTATTCTTCTCCAGCACCACAACTCAAAAGCATCAATTCTTCTTCAGTCTTCCTTATTCATTGTCCAGTTCTCACATGCATATGAGGCAATTGAAAATATCATGGCTTGTGTCAGGTGCACCCTTGTCCTCAAGGAGACATCTTTGCTTCTCAGCACTTGAAAGAGGTCCTTTGCATCCACCTTGCCCAGTGCTATATGTTATCTAATGTCCTCACTGCTGCTTCCATTGGCGTCAATTGTAGAACCAAGCAATGTGAAGTCTTCGACAATCTCAATCTTTTCTCCATTTATCTTGAGGCTGCTTATAGGTCCAGTTGTGAGGATTTTTGTTTTCTTTCTATTGAGATGTGATCCATACTGCAGAATGCATTTTTCAATCTTCATCACTAAGTGCCTCAACTCAACCTCACTTTCAGAAAGCAAAGTTGTGTCATCAACATATCGCAGTTTGTTAAAGATTCTTCCTCTAATCTTGCCGCCACATTCTTCTTCATATAGTCCAGCTTCTCAGATTATTTGCTCAGCATATAGATTGAATGAGTATGGTGAAAGGATACAACCCTGACACACTCCATTCTTGATTTTAAACCATGCAGTGTTCCCCTGTTCTGTTCGAACAACAGCCTCCTAGTCTATGTACAGGTTTCTTATGAGTACAATTAAGTGTTCTGGAATTCCCATTCTTCTCAATGTTATCCACAATTAGTTATGTTCCACACAATCAAATGCCTTTGTGTAGTCAATAAAACAAGTAAACATCTTTCTGGTATTCTTTGCCTTGAGCCAAGATCCATCTGACAGCAGCTGTGATATCCCTTGTTCCACATCCTCTTCTGAATCCAGCTTGCATTGCTGGAAGTTCTCTGGCAATATACTGCTGCAATTTTTTATTTATCTTCAGTAAGATTTTACTTGCATGTGATATTAATGATATTGTTCTATAATTTCCACATTTTGTGGGATCACCTTTCTTCAGATGGGTGCAAATATGGATCTCTTCCAGTCAGTTGGCCAGGTAGCTGTCTTCCAATTCTCTTGGCATAACTGAGTGAGTGTCAACAGTGGGGCATCTGTTTGTTGAAATATCTCAATGGATACTCCATCAATTCCTGGAACCTTGTTGTTCACCAGTTTCTTCATTGCAGCTTTGACTTCCTCCTTCAGTACCATTGGTTCTTGATCATATGCCACCTCCTGAA
>NW_006921999.1:1370565-1410101 GCF_000298275.1 Orycteropus afer afer
TCCTGATTGCATGTTCAGTCAATTTCAGACTGCAGAAGTTGATAAAAATCTTCAATTTCCTCATCTTTGGCTTTGGTGGTCAGTGCATAAATTTGAATAATAGTCATATTAACTGGTCTTCCTTGTAGGCATGTGGATATTATCCTATCACTGACAGCATTGTACTTCAGGACAGATTTTGAAACATCCTTTGTGATGATGAATGCTACACCATTCTTCTTCAAATTGCCATTCCCAGCATAGTAGATCATATGGTTGTTTGATTCAAAATGGCCAAAACCAGTCCATTTGAACTCACTAATGCCTAGGATATCATTCTTTATGTGTTCAATTTCATTTTTGAGAACTTCCAATTTTCCTAGATTCATACTTGGTACATTCCATGTTCTGATTATTAATGGATGTTTGCAGCTGTTTCTCCTCAATTTGAGTCATGCCACGTCAGCAAATAGAGGTCTCAAAAGCTTTACCTTCTCCATATCAGTATGGCTAGTTTTACTCTGATGATGCAGCTCTTTCCTAGTTGCATTTTGATAACCTTTTAAGTTAAGTGGCTCATCCTCCTCCTCTGTATTGGACAATGTTTCCAGGCTATTCATAAAGCCATGCAGTAATGTAGCAGACAATGTTTCTCTGCTATTTATAAGGTTTTCCCTGGCCAGTTCTTTGAGAAGTGGATGGCCTCGTCCTTCTTCCTAGTCTGTCTCATTCGGCAAGCTGCACTGAAGCCTGTGCACCATGTACACCCCGCTGGGATTGAAACACTGGTGGGACAGCCTCAAGACTCACATCAACACGTCACCACAGTAGGACAAACTGACAGACAAGTTTGTCTACCTTAGCTGTTCAAAACCTCTGCAGCCCTGGATCCCTGCTGCTGTCTCCTTGCTCTGTCCCAGTGCTTCTGGCCTTTTTCTCTCCTTTCCCTGCTTTTCCACCTTGCTGGTCATGGGGCATGGCCTAGGTTCCCTCCCCTCTCCCACATCCCTACTGCTGCCTCCTTGCTCTGCCCCAGGCCCTCTGGCCTTTTTCTCTTCTTTCCCCTGCTTTCCCACCTTTCCACTTGTGGGGTGTGGACTGGGTTCCCTCCTCTCACCTGCATCCCTGCCTCTGTCTCCTCCAACAGTAACAAATATAAACTATGTAAAAACGCCTAGCCTAGAACTTAGCACATAATAAACTATTAAAGTCATATATGTGACTTGAATCTGAAACCAGCAAGCTGATGCTTATACAAAATTGAACTCACTATCACCCCAGCCCTAAAACTGCTTCTCCTCCTGCATCCTGTATCTTTACCAGTTGAGCAAGCCAAAAACCTTAGTCATTCTTGTCTCCTCCCTATACTGCCACATGTAATCTCACTTTCATCCTATAGACTCCTGTCCAATGGTCCACTTCTGTTTGTATTGTGGACACATCATCAGGAAAGACATTTGCTAGTAAAGGACATTATGCTTGGTAAAGTAGAGGGTCACCGAAAATGAGGGAAACCCTCAGTGAGGTGGACTGACACAATAGCCACAACAATAGGCTCAAATATACCTGTGATCATGAAGATAATATTGCCCAGATGACTGAACAGTAACAACCTGCAATATGCAGATTAAACAACCTAGCTTGCTGGAAATGAAGATGACTTGAATCACTTACTGTAAAAGGTTAAAGACTATAGTCTTCAGTATGAATTGCATCTCGATATAAAGAAAACAAAAGTCTTTGCAACTGGACCAAAAAACAACATCATGATAAATGTAGACAAGATTGAAATTGTCAGATATTTCATTTTACTTAGATTCACATGGAAGCAGAAGTGAAGAAATCCAATGACATATTGCATTGGGTAAATATACTGCAAAATACTTCTTCAAAGTGTTATGGAGTGAAGATGTCACTTTGAAGACTAAGAAGGCTAACTCAAGCCATGGTATTTTCAATAGCCTCATATGCATGTAAAAGCTGGACAATGAATAAGGAAGACTACAGAAGAATTAATGCATTTGAATTATGGTGTTGGCAATGGATAATAAAAATACCATGGACTATCAGAATGAACAAGTCTGTCCTGAAGGAAGTGTAGCCAGGATGCTCCCTGGAAGTGAGAATAACCAGACTTCATTTCAACTATTTTTGTGATGTTGTCAGAAGGGACTATTCCCTGCAGAAAGATATTATGCTTGGTAAAGTAGACAGTCTCCCGTAGTGATACTGCCTCGGAAACCCAAGGAGGGGTCCGCTATGAGTCGGGTTTGACTCGACGGCACATAACAACAACAACAACAAAGTAGACAGTCAGCAAAAAAGGGGAAGACCCTCATCAAGATGGATTGACACAGTGGCTGCAAAAATGGGCTCAAGAATAGGAAGGATTGTGAGGATGGCGCAGGACTGGGCATGTTGTTCATCTAACAGATTAGTAGTAATATATTTGTCTTCAATTGCACTAATTCTGTCTTCCATTGTTTAAACTGTACTCCTTTTCTCTTCCAATGCATTATCTATTTCTGAAATTTTAGTATTAATCTTTTGGATTTCTATTTTCTCTTTTTGTATGGTTTCTAATTTTCCATTTATTTTGGCAATGTGTTCTTGTATTGATTTCCTGAATCCTTCTAGAGTTTTTTTTTTTTTCCTGTGTTTTCCTTGTTTTTGTCTATGATTTGCTTGATATTGTCTTTTTTTTCCTTGATCTCTTTCTTATTTAGTTGAAGTTCTTAAATATAACTCTTTTGAATTCCTTATCTTGTAGTTTGAATACCATTTCTTCCTCCATAAGATTTTATGGCCCTGTATTTTGCTCATTTGCTTAGCCATCTTGTCCTCTGTGTGTGTGTGTGTGTGTGTGTACTGCTGACCATCGAGGCTGTGTGGGTGGGCACTGATGACCACAAAGGTGGTGAGGACAAGGGTCCTGCTTTGCAGGAGTGCATACTCCAGTCTGCAGAGATGGCAGGGGCAGGTGCTGCTAACTATAGAGGCCATGGTTGTGCAGTGCAAGACCCAAGAGGAAGTGCATCTGAACCTGCCAGGGTATTGGAGAGGGGAAAGTGGGCTGATCAAGACACCAAGGGGAGAAGGGGCAGTGGGGAAGCTTAATTAGCTACTGGTTGGGTGGGGTTGGGGGGAGTGTTTTGCCTCTGGCCACCAGCAGATTGTGCTGGACAAGGGGGACATTTGTACCGCTCTGGTCACTGGACACTATTATGGGTCCCAGTGTAGTCCTGAGAGGCCAGAGCCAGTTATCTGGTTCCTGTCCCAGTCAGTACACTTTTTGCAATAATTCAAAGTGGCTGCTTTGGGCTGGGCCAGCTGGCAATTCACCACTCCATATGTTATCCTGTTCAATGTTTTAATTCAGTTTCTTCCTCCAATTGGTATTTGATGTACTTCTTTATCCTTTCCTTTGAAGTTCAAGGTTCTAGGATTGCCATCCATATCTGCTTCACTTGGTTTCTTGCATCTTTTTTGTAGAGGCCCTGGATAGTATATCTGCTTGGTCCACCACCTTGGAATGAACTTAGCTAACATCTTTAGTCATGTTATCTTGGGCAAGTTAAACCTCTCTGATTCAGCCCCTCATCTGAAATGAAGATAACAATTATACCTACTTCAAAGGGTTATTAGGAGAATTAAAAGAGTTAATATATGTAAATCATTTAGAACTGACACTTAAAACCAACCAAGAGCTCTCAGTGTTTGTTAGCTGTTATTATTATTGTCACTATTATTGTTGTTATTTCCATTGTCCTAAAACCTGTGTTCTTTATTTTTTGGCACCTGCTCTCAGGATAAATTTCACAATGCTGCAAGTATAGGTTAAAGAATTGAAAAAAATTAAATGCTAAAGATCAACAAGAAAAAAGTCATGAGTCCCCTCATCCTCCCAATGTCCCCACAGAGAGTTATGCTGCGGACCAGGCAACATTATGTGTAAAAAGTCCAGCTGAACAATACTACTCTCTTGTCACTCCCTTCTTTTATAGAGTAAACATAATGGAAACTCTATTCCGAGGGAAAAACAGTCTCTTGTAGCCAAGCAGTCTGGATATGAGTATCAGCTATTTATAGTTGTATGGGAAAACCAAACAGTAGCCGAAGATCTTGAGAACTGTGGGAAATGGTGATCCCTCTGGGCAGGAGGAAGAAGCTACCAGCTCTATGGAAACTGAGTTTGGATGAAGTCTCTCCCACTTAGAGAAGGATAAGCCCCCAATGTCACCTGGATCATTGTTCAGACAATCCAGAATAAGATCATGAGATGATTCTTGGTCAATTCTGCTTGGTGCATCAAATTTTTATTTTATAAAAATTTATAATTTTATATTTCCTTTACTGGAGACTGCAAATGCTGTAATCATTGTGCTTTCAAGACATGTTGAGTAGTTTTAGATTCTAACAAACTACTCTTCTATCAAAATATATCCAATAATTTCTTCTAATACCTTTTGTTTGGGGCCAATAACATGTATTAGTTTTGGGCACCTCACTAACTGATGAGAATGACAAACCTAGAGACATAACTCCTGCCTTCAAGTACATATAACCTTAGAGGAAAGGCAGATGAAAATATTATGATACAATATAATAGATGCAATAATAAAAATGTGAACAAAGCTCAAAAGTATTCAAAAATGACTGTGTTCAATCAAAAATTACATATTGCAAACAATGAACTAAATATGTTTTTGATTTACCAACAATATTAAACCTAGTATCCAAATAAAAACATTGAAGTCTAATTAGAATATGCTATGACAAACGATCACTCAGCATTACTCAAGCTGAAAGGACCGAAGAAAAACTTCAAGCCTTGATTTGCAATGTTGAAGGATTCTATGGGCAAAATATTGAATGATACAGGACACATCAAAAAAAGATGGAAGGAATACACAGAGTCATTGTACCAAAAGAATTGGTAGACATTCAGTCATTTCAGGAGGTAGCATATGATCAAGAACTGATGATATTGAAGGAAAAAGTCTAACCTGCACTGAAGGAATTGGCAAAACAACAAGACTCCAGGAATTGACGGAATACTCATTGAGATGTTTCAACAAACGAATGCAGCACTGGAGGCACTTATTCATTTATGCCAGGAACTTTGAAAGACTGACTGGAAGAGAGCCATATTTGTGCCCTTACCAAAGAAAGTTTATCCAACAGAATGTGGAAATTATCAAACAATATCACTAATATCACACGTGAGTAAAATTTTTCTGAAGATAATTCAAAATTGTTTTCAGCAATGTACTGACAGGGAACATCCAGAAAATCAAGCTGGATTTAGAAGAGTAGATGGAACAAGGAATATCATGGCTGATGTCAGGTGAATCATAGGTGAAAACAAAGAATACCAGAAAGAAATTTACCTGTGTTTTATTGAATATGCAAAGGCATTCAACTGTGTGCATCAAATTATGGATAGCATTGAGAAGAATGAGAATTCCAGAACAGTTAATTGTGTTCATAAAGAACCTGTACATAAACCAAGAGGCTTTCATTTGAACAGAACAAGAGTTTAAAATCAAGAAGGGTGTATGTCAAGGTTGTATTGTTTCACCATACTTATTTAATTTGTATACTGAGCAAATAACCTGAGAAACTGGACGATATGAAGAAGAATGTAGCATCAGGATTGTAAGAAAATTCAACAACCTGCAATATGCAGATGACACAACCTTACTTGCTGAAAGTGAAGATGATTTGAAGCACTTACTGAATGAAGATCAAAGACTACAGTCTTCAGTATGGATTACACATCAACATGAAAAATAAACAAAAAGCCTCACAACTGGACCAATAAACAACATCACCATAAATGGAGAAGAGATTGAAGTTGTCAGGGATTTCCTTTTACTTGAATCCACAGTCAACATGATGGAAGCAAAACCAAAACCAAACTTACTGCTGTTGAGTAGGTTCCAACTCAAAGTGACCCCTCCTTAGGTTTCTGAGGCAGTATGTCTATGGAAGTAGATCACCCTGTCTTCGAAGCAGCAGTCAAGAAATCAGATGTTGTATTGCACTGGGCAAATCTACTGCGAAAAACTTCTTTAAAGTGCTGAAGAGCAAAGATGTCACTTTGAAGATTAAGAGTGCCTAACCCAAGCCATGGTATTTTCAGTAGCTTCATATGCATGTGAAAGCTGGATAATGAACAAGGCTGACCAAAGAAGAGTTGATGCCTTTGAATTGATGAAGAATACTGAAAATACCATGGACTACCAGAAGAAGGAACAAATCTGTCCTGGAAGAAGTGCATCCCGAATACTCCTTAGAAGCAAGAATGACTAGACTTCATTTTACCTACTTTGGTCATGTGGTCAGAAGAGGGCATCCCCTGGAGAGTGATATCATGCTTGGTAAAGTGGCGGGTCAACAAAAAAGGGAAGACTCTCAATGAGATGAATTGACACAGGGGCTGCAAAGATGAGCTCAAGAATAGCAGGTATTGTGAGGATAGCACAGGACAGGGTAATATTTCATTTTGTTATACATAGGGTGCCTACAAATCAGACTAGACAGCACCTAAAAACATGACAAATGATAGCATGGATTAAAAAAAAAAAAAATGCCATTGAGTCAATTCTAACTCATAGGGACCCTTTAGGACAGAGTAGAACAGCTCCATAGGGTTTCCCAGGCTATAATCTTTATGGAAGTAGATCTACCACATATTTCTCTCACAGAACAACTGTTGATCTCAAACTGCCAACCTTTCAGTTAACAGCCAAACACTTAACCACTGTGCCACAAGGATGTCGGTTGATTATGAAATTGAAGAGAAAGATTTTATGCCATGAGAACTAAAAATCATTTCTGAGGAATGGACAGAGGAAAAGTTTGGGAACTGAAAGGAAGTTAGTTCAAATTCCAGCTCTGCAACCTACTGACTATAAGTTTAAGCAAAATTTTTAACCTCTCTGAGACCAAATTTTCTCATCTAAGAAATAGAGGTAATAGTAACTATTATTTTGGGTTTTTCAAGTGTTAAATGCAGAAAAATACATAAAGCATCTAGCACATGATAGATCTCAATAAAAGCAGCTTCCCCTCCTCCCCCTTAGATTATAGTCTCACATTGTCACCTATTTTATTCATGAATTTGTAATTAGGTAACTGTGGCCATTTGACTATAGGGCTGTCCTGGGATAAGATTTTTAAGTTGTTCTATAAAGGGATTCTATCTCATTTTTCTCAGATACTTTTCAAATCTATCCACAGTAATTTTGATGAATTACAAGCATTTTATACACATCTAGTTTTACTAAAATGTGTAGCAAAATGTCTTAAAATCCATAGACAGGTGGTAGCAAAAGTAGTCAGAAAACAGATGAGAAAAAAATCCCAGTCAATAATGGAAATAAAATGAACAGAAACAAGTGGCTGGTATCCTGACAGGTTAAAGCATTCTGATCACAAAGACACTTTCGGGATTGTAAGAAATTCCTATTATTAAAAAACCTAAAGCTTATAATTTAAGAGGGTCTTGAAGGCATGTTATTACTCCTTTTTACATGAATTATGGACATTTAAGAGCCACCTCGAATAATGTGCATTAAATAATAAATTTAGTTGTCAATGATTTTTTTTTTTCATTACAAACCTAAGTCATTCATATATACATGTAAATAATGTTGAATTGGTAAATATTTTGTTTGTTTTGTTATATAATTTCTATCATAATTTTTAAAAAAGGAATTACAGCAAGACTATTGACTATACTGTAATAAGAAAGTTCTGTTAATAGTATAATACAGGGAAAGACAGTAACTGAATTATGCCTATTTTAAAATATTACTCAATTCCTCAGTTTTCCCACCTCAAAAATGGGGACAGTAAATGCTTACCATTGTGTTTCTTCCCATATAACATAAGAATAAAGGTTCAACAAAGGTAAACATTACCGCAATAACAATAGCAATAATCCATAAGTGGATCCATAGGTAGACATGCAAGTTGAACAGGCGTTGGAAGGCAAATGGTATTATACCCATGAATATATTTAAGTTTGACAGAGAATATTTCTATATATGTATTTATATGGGCTGTAAATATATCCAAGTATATGGTAGAACATACAGAATTATGAAAATTTCTAAGCTACTATCAAACACCTTGAGAGAATGAGTCCATAACCTCTTGGGACACCAAGGTAATTGACATAACAAAGTCCACAAAGACAAGTTTTACATCCTACTTTCATGAGTAGTGACTGGAGTCTTTAAAGCCTATGAGCAGCTTTAAGGTACAGCTATTGATCTCTCTTCATCCAGAGAAAAGAGAGTGAAGACAATCAAAGCCATGTGGAAACAATTAGTCCAAAGGACTAATGCACCAAGCAAACCTTAGCCTTCACAACCCTGAAACCAGAAGAACAGAATGGTGCCTGGCTACCACTGCTGACCACTCTGAAAGGGATCACAATAGGAGGTCTTGGATAGAGTGGGAGAAAATTATGGTATAAAAAAAAAAAAACACCAGGCTTACTGGTCTGATAGTGACTGGTGCAATCCCTGAGACAATGGCCCTTAATCACCCTATAATCCTAGAGCTGAACTCACCCCTATGGGTCAGCTTTCTCAGACAAACAACAGACAGGCTTATAAGGTGAACAATAACACCAGGGAGGTATGAACTTCTTAGAACAATCAACCATACAAGATCAAAAGAGCAGTGCCCAGAAACAAAGCTCAGAAGGCAGGAATATGTGACTTCCTAAGAACCAAGAAAAAGAGCTCTGGTGGTGCAGTTCCTAAGGCATTTGACTGCTAACCAGAAGGCTGGCGGTTCAAACCCACCAGGCACTCCTCAGAAGGAAGACTGGGCAATCCACTTCCATAGAGATATCGCCTCATGAAAACCAAGGAGTGGTTGCTATGATTCAGAACTGACTTGGTGGCAGTGAGTTTGGTATTTTTTTTTTAGTTTTAAGAACCAGGAAAAGTACTTATTGTTATCTTATTTTTCTTAACTTCCATTTCTCATGAAGATTCCTTTCTATAGAGCATCAATACCCCGTACAATAGCAACTAGCTCCAGGTGACTATTAAGACTTAAGTGTTAATTAAATAAAATTGACAAAAATGTAAAATTTAGTTCCTCGGTCATACTAACCATGTATCAAATGCTCAGTGGCCACACATTGGAATCATACTAACTATGTATTAAGTGCTCAGTGGCCACACGTTGGCTACCATATTGGACAGAGAGATATTTCCATCATTACACAAAGTTCTATTGCAGAGTGCTGCCCAGAATACATTCAGGCTGAATGCTCCCTTTCGTTCTGTGGGTTTAAGCTGACAATTGAAAGCATCCCAAGGACTAAATAACTTTAAGACTTATGAGAGGACTTCATAATCAAGTCAGTGTCTGACAAACAACAAGCTAGAAATAAATGAAGAGTAAGTAATTAAATGGGTGCTAAAGAAGAAAGAGGGAGCTCTGGTGGTGTAGTGCCTAAGGCATTTGACTACTAACCAGAGGCTTGCGATTCAAACCCACCAGCCACTCCTCAGAAGGAAGACTGGACAATCTACTTCCATAGCAGTACTGCCTCGGGAACCCAAGGAGGGGTCGCTATGAGTCAGAATCAGCTTGACGTTAGTAAGTTTGTTTTTTTTTAAAGAAGAAAGAAGGTAGTGATGGTTAGAAAAAGAATACACATTGACACTATTATAAAGGGATAAAAAATGATTCAAGAAATCAGTGCTTCAGTAGAAGTACAATTTTACTTAAAATATTTGTCATGTGTGGCTTGCACTGAAAGCATTAATCCTGAGCTGACTTTGTGATGTTCTCATTGGGTTTTGAGACATTCCAGCTCAATCACACAAAACTATTTCTTGTCATCATGGTGAAACTTAATCTGTCTTCTGTATACCTGTGGCACATATTTAAAAACTTATTTTCCTCTTGTAGTATCAGTACATGTTACGGAGGTACTTACAATTTTTGTTCACAACTTTTGTATTTGTCCTTGTCTGGATCACTTGTACTCACAGTAATTTCTAGTGATTAGATTAAAAAAGAAATTAAAACTTAGCATACATACTATTTATACCAAAATGTAAAAGCATGATCTGTATATGTTTGTATTTAGGTCATTCTCTCCATTGAAGAAGGTTACAGACTTCCAGCTCCCATGGGCTGTCCAGCATCTCTACACCAACTGATGCTCCATTGCTGGCAGAAGGAGAGAAATCATAGACCAAAATTCACCGACATCGTCAGCTTCTTAGACAAACTGATCCGCAATCCCAGTGCCCTTCACACGCTGGTGGAGGACATCCTTGTGTAAGATGCAGAACGTTGATTTTTTTTCCCCCTTTGACAATCATTATGTCTTTCAAGATATAGACAAGAATACCAGGCAGAAAAGAGAAATTTCGTCTTGATGAGCATCTAGTTGTCGACTTTTCAGAACATTTTGTGTAAACCATATTTTATTCATCAGTTGAAAAAGCAAAATTATTAACAGTAAAAAGAGAAAAAATGCATTTTTTTCACCAGAAAGCATTTTCTCTTCTCTTTTCCCATATCTAGACTTTCTGAATTACATTTTTTTATATATTTTTCTGTGTGAGTCTTTGGTACTTATATATCATTTATTTACTGGCCCTTCTTTACCATTGTAAGTAGAATACGTATGTGCCTGCAGCCCCTTTAATTTTCTTGTCCACTCTGTGTCCTGTCCCTCTATTTGAAAAGGCAAGCAAGACAGTGGCTGTTTGTGAATCAGCCATTAGTAAGGTTGTTTCCTGCTGATATGATCACACCCAGCTGTTGTTACTTTCCAAGCCTAAAACTGAAAGAGAAAGATGGTAAGACAAGAAAATGAAGGCACTCATACACCATTTTATAAAAGTCTGTAGAGTGAGAAGCTCTATTCACCTCTCTTTGAAAAGCAAGTATAAGAAAGAAAGAGTAGAGGAAAACTAGACTAATACCTATGCTTGAAAATACTACATTTAAAATATCATCAATCTGAAAATGTATTTATTTAGGCCAAATTGGACTTAGAAATAACCAAAACATTTCCAAAGTTCACTTTCCTGACTCAGGGGATGACCATCAGCATACGCAGACATTCAATTTTAGGTCACGGGTTAGTGCAAGTTTTTAAGGCTGAAGGCTCTTCAAGGACTACTTGAAACAGGCCTCAGTTCACAGCAGAGCACATGAGAGTTCACCTCTAAATCACTAATTGGCAGCCTCAGTAAAGTGAAGCCAAGCATGAAATAGCTAGAGATTAAACTATTACTCTAGCTCATCTTCCCTAAAGCAGTCCAATATAGGAAGTACTAAAAGAAAAAAAAAAAAAAAGGCACAGTAAAGGCACTTTGGGTTTCATCATAAAAACAAGGGACAGCCATTGAAGGATTTTAAGCAAGAAAATGACATGATCATATTTGCATTCCTAAAAAATCACTCTAGAGATAATTTAGACTGAAAGTGCAAAACAGGACACAACACTAGAAGAAAATGAGTCAGATGTTTTCAGCAGCCCAAGCTGGAAAAGATTAGAACCTGACTTATGAAATGGGAATAAGGGCAGGAGATAAGAGAAAAATTTATTGTTGGGGAAGGGAAACCAATGTGTCTTGGCTACTGATTGAATGTGGAGGGAGGAGGGTAGAAAAGAATCAAAGATGTTTGTCATGTTCCTTTCTTAGACCAGCTGGCTGATGGTATAGTGGTGATATTCACTGAGAGAAAAAAAAAGGGACATGTTTTTTGAATGGAAATGAGATCTTTGAGCATGCTGAGTTGTTGATGCCTGTGCAGTAGTCTAAATGAGATGTCCAGCAGGTAGTTACATTTATAGGTTGAAACTCAAGTAAAAAGATCTCAGCTGGAAATGTAGATTTGGAGATCATCAGCATATAGATTGTAGCTAAAGCTTTAATAGTAGGAGTATCGCCTATAGAGAATATAAAGAATGAGACTAAATAGAGGAAAAGGATGCAATCCTCTGGAACACCAAGATTTAAGAAATGAACTGAAGAAGAGTGCCCAAAGAAGACTGAGAAAGACAACCCAGATAAGGAAGCAGCAGTATCATAGAAGCCAAAAGAGAGAAGTAGGTTTCAAGGATTACAATGTCCAAAGCTTCAGAAAACTCCTGTAAAGATAAAGTGAAATGTGTCTATTGGATTTAGCAATGAGGTATTCACAGAGAGCCTCTGCAAGAGCATTTCATTAAATTGGGTAAGACAGATTGGGGAGCTCTGGTAGCATAGTGGCTAAGGCACTTGACTGCTAACCAGAAGGCTGGCGTTTCAAACCCACCAGCCACTCCTCGGAAGGAAGATGGGGCAATCTACTTCCGTAGTGATACTGCCTTGGAAACCCAAGGAGGGTCGCTGTGAGTCGGGTCTGACTGGAGGGCACATGACAACAACAACAAAGACAGATTGCAATGCAAGAAGTGAATATGAGGTCAGAGAGAAGAGCAATTAATACTCTTGCTTTTTAAAAACCTGTCTCTGGAGGGGAAAGAAAAAAGTAGTTATATGAAAGGTTTCTTGGTTTCTGTTTTTATTGTGGAAGAGAATTGGGCATGTTTCTATGTTGATGGGAAAGAGCTAAAAGATAAGAATCATGGAATGAGTACATTAATGGGGACATTTATAGACTGAAATCATTTAATCTGAGCCTATTGTTATGGTAACAAGATCCCATAGCCAGCAGCCATCAACAAAGCTCTTCAACTATTGAAGCTAGCAGGTAAGAACCTGTTGTAGAAACTGAGTACAAAATATTTTAAAAGAAAACAGATAAAACAGAATTTCTTCCTTGCATTTTGAATGTTATGCATGTCATTGTATTTGGAAAACATTAACAAAGAATCTAAGTTGAGAAAATATGAAAGTAAAAAGAATCCAGAGGTCAATTCTGTATGATGGGGTAGTGTTACAAAGTCAAATGTTTACGATTTAGTGGACTGCAATACACCCGGGGAACAGGCCACTGAGTGTCAGGCTCTCTGACAATACTGCTACACGCAGGCTGGAAGTTGGATGCTTTATATAAAGTTGGCAGCTTGATTCAATTCTAAAGTCTAATCTCTAGGAGACCAAATGGAACTTTTTGTGACTGATTTGCTATCCTGTTTTCTGACAAAGACATATGTGTGACTGCTTTTGCCCTTAATGCATTTTTGTTTGAGAAACAAAAGGAACCAAAGTTCTAAGGATATCATGCCTAAATCTTTATCAGCATTCTTACTGAGTATGTTCCCCTTATTCACACCTGCCTTAGTCCCAGCACTTATGGCCCACTGGGTGGTACTTAGGGATCTTATAATATTTTAGCTCTTAAGGACTGGAACCACCATCTTGCTTAGTACCCATAAGTCCATCTCCTTATCCCCAGTGCCGCTTACACTCCCTGTCCCTGATCCCAAAGAACTGGGACTGTTTGGGAGGAAAAAAATGCGGGGGGTTAAAGTTAATATTAGCTAAAGAATGCCTGGTTTGTTTTATATGTGTGTGTATGTGTGTACACTGGCCCCTCCCTCCACCTCCCAAATCCCAAAGACCAGAGTTGTCTGTCTCAGAATGATGTTGGGTTAAAGAAATATGAAATAGTGTGGAATTTGAATCTTTCCTCTCATGTGTCTCTCAGACATGTAAAGGATCTGTTTAATCCACAGCAACTCTTATTAAAATCTTCTGTACTCTCCTTTCCTCTAGCATCCCCAAATGCCCAGGAGTCTCTCACACTTCTGTACTGACATAACTCTCTCATCCACTAAGTACCCATGGTTTTTATTCCACTCTAATTGCTTTTTTCTCAAGAATTCACCTGAGAAGCTTTTATCCTTTTCTCTCTTGACAAAGCCGTGAAGAAGGAAGAAACTAAAGGAACAAAGGGGGATAAGGAAGGCTGTGAAATCCACAGCTTCATAATTTTATACTAGCATACTGGAAATTTCATGAACTTTATATCTATAATCTTTTCTTCCAAAAGACAGAACAACTAATAGGGGAAAAAAAAAAGCTAATCCAAAATGTGGACAGAGAAGTCTTTCATTATTTGGACAGCAGTTCTCACCTTTTTCTTCTGCTGACAGTCTTGTACCTGACATAATTCTCATGGGAATATTCAGAGTTCTGTGCCATTCCCACTATGCTTGCTTTCTCTCCTATTCAAAACAGTAGATGGATATGTAAGTGAAAGTGGCAATGTTATAACTTTAAAGCCACTCAATTGTAAAAATTAATTTGCAAAAAAACAAAAACTAACCAAACTCAATGCCATTGAATCAATTCTGACTCATAGCAACCCCTGTTGGGTTTCTGAGGCTGTGAATCTTTATGGAAGTAGATTGCTCCATCTTCCTTCCACCCAGCAGCTGGTGAGTTTGAACTGCTGACCTTCTGGTTAGCAGCCAAATGCCTTATCCACTATGCCACCAACCAACAAAAAAACAAACTCACTGCCATCAAGTTGAATCTAACTCATAGTGACCCGTCCTTTGTGATATTTGTTCCTGGCTCTTTCAACGATGTATTTTATGACAAAGAAATAATTGGTTGTCCAAAGCCAGTGTTGTAATTGAGTGACAAGTCTATTTTGTAGAAATAATATAGATACTAAATATTAATTAGGTGCTGTGAAACTACCTGATAGGCAACCTAAATTCAATTCACATGAGCTACAGCCAGAGATAATAATAATAATGTTAATAGCAATAGTAATACTCATACAAATTCTAATACATATTATCAATAGTAATTCTTACTACCATTTGCTGAAAGTCATTGTACTGGGCACTTTTATAGGTTGTCTTTTAATCCACTATTATTACCCCAAACTTGTATAAGGAAATGAAGACTCAAAGAGATTAATTTTACTAAGATTGAACAGCAAGTAATTAGTAGATAAGGAATTAGAACAAGCTCTACAAACTCTAAAATTTTTATTCTCCCCACTACATAAGAAAGGCTCACATAAAATGGCAAGATGCTTCCCAAAACAGTACTGTTTCCAAAATAAGATTATAGGAAAAGAAGTACATTTTTATATTTCCAGAAAAATAAACTTTCCCTGGGCTAATCAGATTTCATAAATGAGATATATTAAAATCCTGAAAATAATTTTCAGTGGGCAGAGTGAATTATTTTATGTCCCACTAAGCAAATACAAGGATATATTTGTCACTCATGGCAATAAGTAATAGACATACATCCTCCCAACATTCCCCTACAATACGTAGCCATTTGAAGAATATTATTTGAAAAAATAAAGTAGTACCTACAACAGAATAGTGAAATAAAGAAAATATGGCAGCAAGAAGCTTCCAGAAACACATCCTCAGGCAATCTGTAAATTGAATTTTTCCATGGTTTCCAAATATATACTCTGCTTTTCTCCTTGCTAAGGCAGACATTACTAATCATCACAACACTCTTTCCCACTGAGCATAATTCTGTTTGGTATCATTTTCAAGATCACGTTTTGACAACCATTGCCAATGAATTACAGTTGACATGTGGTATGAAATTTATGTTCTGTCCCTGAATTATTTTCTCACAAAAATAGGCTTTCCTTAACACTCTAGCACACACTACAAGGACCCTGCACTGAGTACTGTACTCAGAATAACGGGAAACTTTCAAGAAGTATTGCTCCTGCTTTGTGTCTATTCCTCCTAATGCTAAAGCACATCTATAATTTTAAAACTTGTAGTTCATTTCATTCCTTTTTATCTGCCACAAATTATCAGCCTTTATTATGAGAATTAAATAATCATAGCAATAAAAAAAAAACTGAAGACTTATTGGTTGACCCCTACAAAAAAATTCCTGCTCCCAATTTAACACTACAGAAAATCATACTGTTTGGAACAAAGAGATATTGCCTAGGAATTAATTTTAATCATGGAAATACAGTTTTCAAACTTCAGAAGATCAATCTCTTCATTGTTTAATTATATATTTAAAGAAAAGAGTTTGAAAATATAGTATTACAGTTACAACTGTAATGTTTCAAAGTGAAGGATGAGACAGTTAAGAGTGGAATGAGGTGGCAATATCATAGGTTAAGAGTTCATACGTAGTAGTCAGACCTAGAACTACCACAGCAGCACTCACCTTACTCAACAGCATTCTTTGTTCCACACAGTATGATTTTCTGTAATGTTAAATTGGGAGCATGAATTTTTTTTTGTAGGGGTCAAATACTTACCCACAAACATGACATATCTATATTTAGCATGGTTTTGTACATTCCAGATTATATCATGAGTAAAATCCTACTTTAAAATTTTCAAAGAATATCAAGATTCTTTCATTAATTTAACTTGTGTGTAAGTTGAATCAAAACCAAACCAAACTCACTGACGTGGAGTCTCACCCGACTCGTAGAGACCTTGCCTTGGGTTTCCAAGGCGGTATCACTATGGCAGTAGATCGCCCAACCTTCCTTCCCAGGAATGCCAGTCTTCTGGTTAGCGGTCAAATGCCTTAGGCACTACGCCACCAGAGCTCCCTTAAGTTGAATAGTTGACTTAATTTTACAGTAAATTACCTTTTTTATATGATTAAGTAAACTCTTTATTTAGTGATCTCATTGGATCTCATAAAGACCCCAGAGGAGAACTGCCCTATACAGTTTCCTAGGCCTTGATCTATAACAAGCAGATTGCCAGGTCTTTCTCTCACCAAGATTCTAGGTGGATTCAAACCACGAACCTTTTGGTTATCAGCCCAGCACTTAACCATTTGCACCACTGGGAATCCTTTAGAACTGAGGTCCAAAACCAAACCAAATTCGTTGATGACAAGTCAATTCCAAATCATAACAACACTATAGGACAGAGTAGAATTGTCCCATAAACCAAAAAAAATAAAATAAAAAGAACAAACTCACTGCCATCGAGTTGCTTCCTACTCATAGTGACCCCCTTTGGGTTTCCAAGGTGGAAAATATTTATGGGAATAAATTACCCAGTCTTCATTCACAGAGTGGCTTGTAGATTTGAACTGCCAACCTTCTGTCCCATAGGTTGGGACAAACCTCCAACCTTCCAGTTAGCAGCCAAGCACTTAACCACCAGTGGTCAGATAAGTAGATAAGTAGATAAATTAATGGATTAAGTAGTGTAAAGGGTAGTACCCAACCCATGAGATGAGAAACTCATGTAAATGCAGTGCTGTTGAGTAAGGTGAGTGCTGCTATGGTGTTTCTAGGTCTGACTACTATTGTATATGAACTCTTAACCTATGATATTGCCACCTCATTCCACCTTTAATTGTCTCATCCTTCACTTTGAAACCTATAAAATTAGAGATAAACAAAAATTTTCACAATACAAAGATTAAATTAAATAAATAGCATATTCATTAATAGGTTTATCATTACATCAGCAATTGCCATTCACTCTTCTAGGCTGTTTATTTAAGGGAATTAAATGAAAATAGATTTTTTTTTAATAACTTTTCCTTGTGATTTGGGTGAAAGTGTAGAGAAAAGTTGGTTTTCCACTCAATATTTCATACACATTTTGTTTTGTGACATTGATGGCAATTACCACAGTGTAACAGCACTCTTACCACTTCCTCCCTGCGTTTACAATTTCCATTTGTCCTTTTTTCTTGTCCCTTCCAGCCTTCTGAGCTTTGTGCCTGACAAATGCTGCCCTTTTCTTCAATGGTTGATCATTCTAAGGAGTGCATACCTCCCTTGTGTTATTGTTCACCTTATAGGCCTATCTATTTTTTGTCTGAAAGTTGAGCCATAGGGGTGAATTCAGTACTAGGCTTGAAGAATATCTAAGGGCCATAGTCTAAGGGGTTCCACCAGTCTCTGTCAGACCAGTAAGCCTGGTCATTTTTATGATTTTTGTTTTGTTCCACATTTTTCTTCTACTCTATCCAGGACCTCCTATTGTGATCCCTTTCAGAGTGGTCAGCAGTGGTAGCCAAACATCATCTAGATTTTCTGGTCTGAGTCATGGAGAATTCGGATCCAAGTGGTCCATTAGTCCTTTGGACTAATTGTTTCCATGTGTCTTTGATTTTCTTCACTCTTCTTTGTTCCAGATGGAGAGAGACCAATCTTTGCACCTTAGACAGCCATTCACAAACTTTTAAGACTCCAGTTGCTACTCATCAAAGCAGGATATAGAACATTGTCTGTGTGGACTATATTATGCCAGTTGATCTTTATGTCGCTCAAGACTGTGGTACTGATTCCTCAGAGAACATTCATTATTAATTACCCACCATGTCAGGGAACAAAGTTTTCTGCAGACAATTTTCATATTCATGTCTAATTAATCATTTATTTAATGAATTCCTATAATGTACTCAGCATTGTGCTAAAAAAAAGAGAAAGAAAGAAAGATATATGAGATATTGTTCCTCTTATCAGGAAGTTTTAATCTACTCTTAAAAGAAATTCTTCCTTCTTATTCCTTTTTCCCATTTTCCCGAGGAAGTGATTCAACTGAAGCAAAAATCTACATGTTCAAAGATTGCATGGTCATCTCTAAAAAATAGAATGTTGTTAGCAATCAAATAGTCCAACTTCAGGGAATTACCTCAATGAATATTGAGCATCAACTTGTAGAATATTATATATTTATTTGAATAATAGTTATGATGATTATTGTTGTTGTTGTTATGTGCTATTGAGTCGGACCTGACTCATACCGACCCCTCCTTGGGTTTCTGAGGCAGTATCACTATGGAAGTTGATTGCCCAACCTTCCTTCTGAAGAGTGGCTGGTGGGTTTGAACTGCCAGCCTTCTGGTTAACAGTCAAGTGCCTTAGGCACTACACTACCACAACTCCCATGATGATCATAGTAACATGGAAAATATTCATAAATGTGAAATAAAGTACAATGTAAAAGTAGAATGGTCCCATCTTGACAGCAATGCTAACTATCTATAAATGTAAGAGTAGGGAAGAAAAAGTTATATTAGGGTAATAAGGGGAGAAAGAGGAGCTCTGGTGGTATAGTGGTTAAGGCATTTGGCTACTAATCAAAAGGTCAGTGGTTCAAACCCACCAACAAAAAAAAAAAAATGGAGGAACCCCCAATGAGGGTTGCTAAGAGTTGGAATAGACTCAATGGCAGTGAGTTTGGTTTGGTTTGCTGTGGAGAAAGATGCCTGGTTGCTCAGTGGTTAAGTGCTCAGCTGCTAACTAAAGGTCAGTGGTATATACATACCAATTGCTCCATGGGAGAAAGATGTGTCTGTCTGCTTCTGTAAAGGTGTACAGCCTTGGAAACCCTATGGGGGAGTCTGGCTTTGTCCTATAGAGTCATTATGAGTCAGAATTGACTCAATGGTATTGGTTTGGTTTTGCTTTTAAGAAGAGGAAGCCTTTAAGCATATAATGGTTTAAAACAGGACCTTACTTGAAACACTTTGTCAACATATAAACTTTTTTAATAATTTCTAATAGATTTAATACTGTTATATTTTCATGATTAACATAAAGCATAGGAAATTTCTGAGGATTAAAAAAACATTGCTTTCCAATGGCAGAGTTGACACCTATTGATAACCTGTTTAAAAACCTTCTCAGTTAAAAGAACAGTACCATTGTGAGTTCAAAGGACTCATTAGAACAAAAATTTCTTGCCTCTGTTGGCTGCTATCTGGCTATCTGTTTATCTTTACATATTCAGATGTATTTTGAGTGTATATTTCTTATACTTTAAATGTAATACTTGCTATTAAATGTATACGCCAAGCTCTTTCCCTAATCTAAATTAGTTGTAATTCATACCTGGAATTTTCTAAATTATACTGCTGCCTCAATTTTCTGAGGAAAAGAGTAGACCCTGACTCTTAAGTCCACAGAATGTACATTTTTAAAATGTGAGATGCAGGTTTTGCTGTAAAGATATTACTCAGGTGAGCAGAGGCCACTGATCACCAAATAGCAGAAATTTCTTTGTGCTCAGCAAATAGCAGACTGTATTTATCATTGTACGTGTTTGATAAGAAAGAACATTTATTGTTTATTAGAGAATATTCCAGAGAATTCATGTGAGGGTGATTATACCTAGTCCTCAAAACCAGAAAATAGCAGCATTTTTCAACTTCGTTATAAGATAAGGTGAAAGAAAAGTTACTGCACAGTGGCTGTGAACAATGAGGGGACCCTGACCTTACTAAATCAACTGCCAATGCAGTCGTATAAAGGCCAAAGAGTAACTAGGTTACTAAAGATATGTGGAGAGAAAGGAAATGGTGGTATTGAAACATTCTGGGAGCAAATTATGAATGCTTTTCAACAGGAAAATAGGCCATTTAAGTCTTTCAGTATACAAAATGTCCTTCCGTGACCTTTCTATACTGAGGACACAAAATTAGCAAATTACATTTCTATTCACCAATTACATGAAATTGTGAAAGCTCAAGAGTTACTCTAGTGTTATTTCAGGAGAGAGAAGTCATCTAACTATGTGAGCACATCAAGAATGGTATAGGAGTTTGAACAGAAGTCACTTAAAGGCATGCTCCAAATCAAAACAACAATGAGCTACCATCTTGCTCCAGCACTAGTAGCAAAGTTCAACAAGACAAAAAATAACAAATATTGGCAAGGATGTGAAGAGATTGGGACCCTCATACACTGCTGGTGGGACTGTAAAATGGTACAACCACTGTGGAAAGCAGTGTGGAGATTCCTTAAAAAGTTGGAATTAGAAATACCATTTGACCCAGCCATTCCATTACTAGGTATATATCCTAAACAAGTGGGAGCCATGACAACAACAGACATGCGCACACTCATGTTCATCACAGCACCATGTACAATAGCCAAAAGATGGAAACAACCTAGGTGTCTATCAACTGAGGAATGGATAACCAAACTATGGTACACACACATAATGGAATACTATGCAACCCTAAAGAATAACATAGAATCTGCAAAACACTGCATAACATGAATGAACTTGGAGGACATTATGCTGAGTGAAATAAGCCAGTCACAGGATAAATATTGTATTAGTCCATTATTGTAAAAGTCAAGGAAAGGTTTATCTATGGAAGGAAATTTTCTTTGTTGGTTACCAGGGGTGGGAGAGGAGGAGAGGGAACACTGTTAGATAGGTAGAGATAAGTATTGATTTGGGTGAACAGAAGGGCAATGTACCAAATGTGAGTGATCAACATGGTGGCATTGAGGAAGAGAAAGACAGAGAGAGGTACATGGGAGGTACAGACAACAAAGATGAACCCTTTTGCACATACAGTACTGCGTTGTCAGTGAAGGCAAACATGGGTATACCGGGAGATAGATGGGTGGACAGGCTGAACTATTAGGTATGTCTATGAGCAAGGAGTGTGCCCAAGACCATGTATAGGATTGGCAGACAATGGTCCTAGAAGTGTATTTGTATGATCTGAATTCCCAGGTATATAGTAGAGCAGACAAGGGGCAAGGTTGTGGTCACTTCTTGGTCAGGGACCAAGTAGTTGAACCTATGGGCTCGGGACCATAGTCACAGGGGACATCAAGCTCAATTGGCATAACATACTATGCAAAATATTGTTCCATCTCCTATTGTGGCGAGTAGAGACTAGGATCTTAAAAGCTTGCAATCAGCCATCTAGATGCAATGATGGGTCTCTCCTCATCCAGAGCCAAGAAGAATGAAGAAAGCCAAAGATTCATGGGAAGACTTAGTCCTAGAGACTGGTACACCATGCAATCCACAGCATATATGACTATGAGACCAGAAGAACCAGATGGTGCCTGGCTACCACTGTTAACCACTCAGAGGGGGATCTATGTAAGAGATCCTGGATAGAGAGGGAGAAAAATGTGGAACAAAACTAAAAATCATTTGGGGAAAAAAAAGGGGGAACCAGGTTTGTTGGTCTGATAGAGCCTGGTGAAACCACTGAGACTATGGCCCCTAGCTGCCCTTCAGGTCCGGAATTGAACCTACATCTGTGGCTTCCAACCAAACAAAAGACAGGGATATGAGTTGAACATTTACCTGACGTAAATACACTCCTTGGAGAGAACAATCATGGGATAAAGAAGGACTGTTTATGCACAAGGAACCAGCTCAGAGGGCAGGAGTGCAAGGAAGGACATAAGGAAGAGGTAACTATCAGGAGAAAGTGGCAGGGGAGTTGTTGCATTGTGGTAAATTGTAGTCAATGTTATGAGACAAAGTGTATGTGAGCTGCTGTATGGAAAGTGAATGTGCTCTGTAAATTTTCACCCAAATAACAATTTAAAAAAATAAAATAAAATAAAGGCATGCTCCTAATTTTGTTCAATGTCAACAAACTTCTCTGACAAGTAACTAAAAGATATAAGCACCACACTGTTTTGGACAAAACATTCTCTCAATTTTCTAATGTGTGTGGCTTTATTTTTGTTAATAAGCAACAAGGGTACTGAAGTAATTTGATATGTAAACTTAGACAGGATAGCAACATTTCCCAAAGTAGGTTCCGTAGAAGTTGGTCAAAAAATTTAAGAAGATAAATAAATGAGAAGCTAGTCTGAATCCTTTTAGTTAAAATCACTTTACAGTAGTGAACGGTCTGACAAATTCTGCAACTAAAATACCTGTTTAACTCTGTTTGCTGTGGATTATCTTTAAAATTTTTATTTTACATGAGTTTTTCTCTCATAATACTCATTTATGTGAAAACCTCTAAGAAACGCTGAGAAAATATAGCCACAATTCAAGTATTTGTTGGTAGATGTCATAAGAGCTTTTGAACCATTGGATATGACTAATCTTTGTTTCAGGTCAATTCAGGAAATCATTCTGAGATTAATTAGAATGAAACAGCACACAATGAAATAAAATAGAATTTGTAGTATAGCAGAAAAGAATTGTGGCTTAACAGCCTCTGAAATAGGAAATGTAAAAATAGAATTTAGCGATGAAAAGGACAACAAACTAAAACCAAGCCCACTGTTGACAAGTCGATTCTAACTCACAGAATAGAACAGCCTCATAGGGTTTCCAAGGCTGTAAAACTTTACAGAAGCAGTCTGCCACATCTTTCCCTCCAGAACAGCTGGTGGGTTTGAACTGCTGACCTGTCAGTTAGCAACTAAGCTCTTAACCACTGTACTACCAGGTTCCTTAAAAGGGCAGAGTCACTGTTAAAGGTAACCAGATTTAGTTTGGAGTATAGTATAGTCACAAGATATATATGAATTTATTTTATGCAAATTCCAATTATATATAAAGAGCAAAACTCCCATATTTTTCCCTGCCATTCCTTTTTATCCCACTATCAACTAGACCTCAGTTTTGAAAAAGGTAGGTTAACTTGACAGCAAGCAGTGGGAAGAAGCCAGGGTACATGGCTGGAACAGGTAGGGGAAAGGCCAGGAAGTGGGCAGACATGTTTAGAACAGCTAAGGGAGATGAACTTGTCTGTCAATTTGTCCTATTGTGGTTGCTTTCATGTTTCTGTGAGGCTGTAGGCTGTACCAGTGGTGTTTCAAACGCCTACAGGGTTGCCCATAGTGGACAGGTTTCAGTGGAGCTTCCACACTGAGACAGACTCAGAAGAAGGAAGAGGCCATCTGCTTCTCAAAGAATTGGCCAAGGAAAGTCTTATGAATAGCAGAGAAACACTGTCTGATATATTATTGGGCAACTTTATGAATAGCCCTGAAACCTTGTCCAATACAGTGCTGGATAATGAGCCCCTCAGGTTGGAAGGCACTCAAAATACAACTGGGAAAGAGCTGCCTCTTCAGGGTAGAATTGACTTTAATGATATGGATAAACTAAAACTATTGGGACCTCCATTTGCTGGCATGGCACTACTCAAACTGAGCAGAAAGAGCTGCAAACATCCATTAATAATCAGACCATGGAATGTACAAAGTATGAATCTAGGAAAATTGGATGTTGTCAGAAATGAAATGGAATGCATAAAGATTGATATCCTAGGCATTAGTGAGCTGAAATGGACCAGTTTTGGCCATTTTGAATCAGAATACGATATGATCTACTGTGCTGAGAATGACATATTGAAGAGGAATGGTGGGCCATTCATCGTCACAAAGAATGTGTCAAGATCTATCCTGAAGTACAGTGCTGTCAGTGATAGGACAATATCCATACTCCTACAAGGAAGCCAGTTAATACTACTATTACTGAAATTTATGCACCAACCATTAAAGCCAAAGATGAGGAAATTGAAGATTTTTACCAACTTCTGCAGTCTGAAATTGTCCAAACATGCAATCAAAATGTGCTGATTATCACTGGTGATTGAAATGCAAAAGTTGGAAACAAAGACGAATCACTGGTAGTTGGAAAATTTGGCCTTGGTGATAGAAATAATGCTGGAGATTGCATGATAGAATTTTGCAACACGAACAAATTATTCATTGCAAATAACTTTTCTCAACAACACAAATGGTGGCTATACACGTGGACTTTGCTAGATGGAGTTCACAGGTATCAGACTGACTACATCTGTGGTAAGAGGCAAAGGAAAAGCTCAATATGTGCAGCCAAAACAAGGCCAGGAGCTGATTGTGGAACAGACCATCAACTACTCAAATGTAAATTAAAGTTGAAGTTGAAGAAAAGTAAAACAGTTCATGAGAGCCAAAATATGACTTTGAATATATCACTTCTGAATTTACAGACCATCTAAAAAATAGATTTGATGCATTGAACACCAGAGAACAAAAACCAGAGGAATTGTGGGAAGATATCAAGAACCTCATCCATGAAGTAAACAAAAAATTATTAAAAAGACAGGAAGGGAAGAAAACACCAAAATGGATGCCAGAACAGACTCTGAAACTTGCCATTGAATGGAGAGTAGCTAAAGCAAATGGGAGAAATGACAAGATAAAAGAACTGAACAGAAGATTTCAAAGAGCAGCTCGAGAAGACAGAGTCAATTATTATAATGAAATGTGCAAAGACCTGGAGTTAGAAAACCAAAAGGGAAGAACACACTTGACATTTTTCAAGCTGAAAGAACTGAGGAAAAAAACTAATCCTCAAGTTGCAATATTGAAAGATGCTATGGGCAAAATATTGAATGACGCAGGAAACATCAAAAGAAGATGGAAGGAATACGAGTCACTGTACCAAAAAGAATTGTTTGATGTTCCTCCATTTCAGGATCAAGACCCAATGATATTGCAAGAAGAAGTCAAAGCTGCACTGAAGGAAGTGGTGAAAAACAAGGATTCAGGAATTGACAAGATACCCACTGAGATGTTTCAACAAATGGGTGCCCCACTGGAGACACTCACTTGGCTATGCCAAGAAATTTGGAAGACAGCTACCTGGCCAACTGACTGGAAGAGATCCATAGTTGTATCCATTCCAAAGAAAAGTGATCCCACAGAATGTGCAAATTATCGAACAATATAATTAACATCTCATGCAATAAAATCTTACTGAAGATAATTCAAAAATGGGTTGTAGCAGTAAATTGACAGAGAACTTCCAGAAATGCAAGCTGGAATCAGAAGAGGACATGGAATGAGGAATATCATTGCTGATGTCAGATGGATCTTGGCTGAAAGCAAAGAATACCAGAAAGATGTTTACTTGTGTTTTATTGACTATGCAAAAGCATTCAATGGTGTGGATCATAATAAATAATGGATAACATTGAGAAGAATGGGAATTCCAGAACTTTTAACTGTACTCATGAGGAAACTGTACATAGACCAGGAGGCTGTCATTCAAACAGAACAAGGGAACACTGCATGGTTTAAAATTAAGAAGGGAGTGCATCAGAGTTGTATCCTTTCACCATACTTATCCAATCTGTATGCTGAGCAAATAATCCGAGAAGCTGGACTATATAAAGAAGAACATGGCATCAGGATCGGAAGAAGACTCATTAACAATCTGCGATACAATGATGACACAACTTTGCTTGCTGAGAGTGATGATGACTTGAAACACTTATTGATGAAAATTTCAGAATACGTACTGCAGCATGGATTACACCTCAATACAAAGAAAAGAAAAACCCACACAACTGGACCAATAAGCATCATCATGGTAAACAGAGAAAAGATTGAAGTTGTCAAAGACTCCATATTACTTGATTCTCCAATCAAGCCAATGGTAGCAACAGTCAAGATATCAGATCACATATCACCAAGCTCACTGCCATCAAGTTGGATCCAATTCATAGTAACACCTCCTTGGGTTTCCGAGGTGATATCACTATGGAAGCAGATTGCCCAATCTTCCTTCCAAAGAGTGGTGGGTTTGAACAGACAATGTATAGCACTGGGCAAATCAGCTGCAAATGACCTCTTTCAGGTGCTGAAGAGCGAAGATGTCTCATTGAGGACTAAGGTACACCTGACACAAGCCATGATATTTTCAATTGCCTCATATGCATGTGAGAGCTGGACAATGAATAAGGAAGACCAAAGAAGAGTCAATGCTTTTGAGTCGTGGTGCTAGCGAAAATGCTGAAAGTACCATGGACTGCTGAAAGAACTAACAGATCTGTCCTGGAAGAGGTTCAACCCGAATGCTCCTTGGAAGCGAGAATGGCCAGACTTCATCTCACCTACTTTGGTCATGTTGTCAGAAGGAACCATTCCCTGGAGAAGGATATCATGCTTGGTTAAGTGGAAAGTCAACAAAAGAGGGGAAGGCCCTGAACAGTATGGATTTACACAGTGGCTGTAATGATGGGTCAGGCATAGCAGGGATCAGATCATGGAGCTGATACAGGACGGGGTGGTGTTTCATTCTGCTGTGCATAGGGTCACTATGAGTTGGAGACAACTCAATGGCACCTAACAACAGCTTAACAATCAAAGAAAAGAAAAATAAATGAATTCTAAGCTTTTAGTAGGTTCTCTGTACAATTCCAAAGGGCACATTTCATAATTTTCTGAAGTCTTATGGTGTTTACAGTATACAACTTTTGTGATCATACACAACAGCCCTGGCTTTTGTATCCCTAAAGACTCAGATCCTGGCAACTTATGGGTAATTTAAAGAATTTTTAAGGTTAATTTTTACCCTTAACTGAACCAAAATCAAACTCACTGCCATGGAGTTGATTCTGATTCATAGCCACCCCTCCTTGGGTTTCCAAGGTGGTATCTCTATGGAAGTAGATTGCCCAGTCTTCCTTCCAAGGAGTGGCTGGTGGGTTTGAACCTCCAGTTTTCTGGTTAGCAGTCAAATGCCTTAGGCGCTATGCCATCAAAGCTCATTTTTAATTCTCACTTTACATATGTATCTTTTCATTTTTCTATAGGCCTTGGCACAGCGCTGAGTTCATTATAGGAATTCATTAAATCAGCAGTGACTCAGAGTTAAATATAAAATTGTCTACACAAAAGTTTGGTCCCTGACATGATGGCTGACTCATAATGAACAGATATCGTTCCTGATATCAGGGAGTTTTATCTTATTCTTAAAAAATAGAAGGAAGAAAAATCTTCTTCCTTATGCATTTTTCCTAAGGAAGTAATTCAACCTTCACTCTATTTTTAGCAGAACCATACTAAGATATATATTATATGCTTTTTGCTTCACAGTGGAGGAATTATTATATCACATGGTTTAATTATGTGTGCTCATATATCATCAGTTTCTAGTAGCAGACTGAGGAGCTCTGGTGGTAAAATAGTTAAGGCATTTGGCTGCTAACTGAAAGGTTGATGGTTTGAACCCACCAGCTGCTCTGTGGAAGAAAAATGAGGCAGTCTGCTTCTGTAAATATTTACAATCTTTGAAACCCTAATAGGGGTTGCTATGAGTTGGAGTCGACTGCATAGCAGTGCATTTGGATTGGTTTTTTGAGTGTAAGAGTGAGCTAGTTCAAATATGAATGGTGAAAACATTACAAAGAAATTTTCCAAATATGAATGTCAAATTCTATGACACTTATTAAGTCTCTATGCATTCTTTCATTATTTAACTTTATAAAACATTAAAAGCAAAGGAAATGAAAGTGGAATTAACCTTCAATATTGCAATGAAAATAAGTCAGTGGTTCATTTCTAATAGGAAAGATTTTCATTACTTAAGTAATGCTAATTTGACTCAAACTGCAAATATTTTTTTAAAAAATACAAAGATTGTTACTGTTTTACCAGTTGATAAAAACTCCTGGATCTAAGAATTTTTGAATGATATATTTATTACCCTAGAAGAATAATAACATTATTTTTCATCAATTATACATTTCTGTAAGTTAATTGCCAGAATTATTAAATACACAATTCTGAGTTATTTTTACTCTAATTTCTAAGATTAATTCCATTTTATTCTCTCTGCTTAACTTTAGCTATTATATATGTACATATAAATGTATGTATACACATATACCCTAACCAAAAAAAAAAAAACAAAAAAAACTCACTGCCCACAAGTCAGATCCAACTCATAACAACCCCTCCTTGAGTTTCTAAGGTGGTATCACTGCGGAAGTAGATTGCCCAACCTGCCTTCCGAGGAGTGGCTGGTGGGTTTGAACCACCAGCCTTCTGGTTAGCAGTTAAATGCCTTAGGCACTACACCACCAGAGGTCCTCCACATATACCCTAAGCTTTCCAAAATAATACTTGATATTATTTTATAACTACAAAACATATCCCCAATTGGAATCCTTTTGAACCAGGTAGACCAATGATGGATTAGGACCCCTGATAATGCAAATAGTTAAGCACTCAACTGCTAACTGAAAGGTTGGCGGTTTGAATCCACCTGCTAGTTCCATGGAGAAAGACCTGGAGATCATCTTCTGTAAAGATTACAGCCAAGGAAACCTTATAGAGCAGATCTACTCTGTCATGTGGGGTCACTATGAGTTGAAATCAACTCTACCACATCAACAACAACACATGCAAGATTTATTTTTCTTGTTAATCCAACCTTACATGGATTTTGCTTGGTTTTGTTTCTTATTTCTGTGATTTGGGCTACATACTCTATGTTTTGATATATGTAAATGTTATTTGTGCAACTGAACTCCACATAAATAGAAATTACTTTTTAAAAGATAATAATTCTTGTTGAATGTTTGAAAACAATTAAATGAAGACTTTGTCAATGAATTCACCATAAAAAGGAAGAACTATCATAGCAAATGAGGAAAAAGTATGGATTCACTGGTTGGTTACAAAGGATGAGAGTGAAAAGATTGTGTCTAGTGACTCTCCAAGTGATGATGTGGGAATACTATTCATCAAATTTGAAAACTAAATTTTATGCAAGACAAAAAAGTAGGAAGAAGTTATCAAGATGTGGATTTTCTCAGGATCCATCAAGTGTAAGACCTGATAGTGACAAAGGGCAGAAAAAGATAAAAGAATCTGACATGTGTTTCACAGATAAAAGTGGCTACTTCCAATAAAATGGAAAATTTGAGATTGTTTTTAATGCAAGATGAAAAACATGAGATGTAAAACTATTGTAAAAGGAAAAAGGAAATTGAGTAATTCTTGCTTTATCTGACTTAAATAATGTTTGTTTTTCTCTGCCCCCCCCCCCCCTTGTAGAATGCCAGAGTCTCCTGGTGAAGTTCCCGAATATCCTTTGTTTGTCACAGTTGGTGACTGGCTGGATTCTATAAAGATGGGACAATACAAGAATAACTTCATGGCTGCGGGCTTTACCACTTTTGACTTGATTTCAAGAATGAGCATTGAGTAAGTGGCAATAGGGTTGTTACTGTATTTAGATGCTCTCCTCGGGGGGCCTATAAATGCAAATGCTGTAATTTTGTAAATAACCCTGGCTAGTTTGCCTTTCTTAAAGCTAATATGGCCTTTCCATATCTTTTTCACTATTTCTGACTGTTGTTGTAGTGGAAATGGGATGCACATTACGCTTTTAACTATTATTCCTTGAAAGAATATGTTTCATTCAAACAGCCTTTTAACAGATGTTCATTCAAACATCTCTGCATAGTGCCTAAGGCATTTGACTGCTAACCAGAAGGCTGGCTAACAAGAACCCACCAGGGCAATCTACTTCTGCAGAGATACCGCCTCAGAAATCCAAGGAACCGTTGCCATGAGTCTTAAAAGATGTTCCATTGAAAAAGCCTTCTGAATATTTTTCATTGTTTTCTGAAATTACTTTTATTCACGTCAGGCTTTACATCTTCATTTTACCTTGACAAATTAGTAACAACTCATGTAATTCAACATTGCATAATTGATCCTTATTACCTTCATCAAGTTAATACAATATATTAAAATCAATTCAGGGCTCCTTTGTACATTATAACAGCTGGGTATCTTCCTGCTCTTTCAAAGGTTATCCTTTGCCTGATGCAACAAAATGCTCAACATAAATATAATAGGTTAGGTACTAAAACTATTAGATTGAGCCATATGAAAATATCATTGTTTTAAGTAAGGGCAATTCATGATTTCGTAACACAATGACAATTTCTTTTCATGTGATTGAAAAACCATGAGAACGCAAACTCAACTTCTACCCTATGTGCTCACTGTTTTGATAGTATTGCAGATGTATATAATTACCTAAATTATGTAATAATTGTTGTTGTTATGTGCTGTCGAGTTGGACCCGACTCATAGTGACCCCTCCTTGGGTTTCCGAGGCAGTATCACTACGGAAGTAGATTGACTCATCTTCCTTCTGAGGAGTGGCTGGTGGGTTTGAACCGCCAACCTTCTAGTTAGCAGTCAAGTGCTTTAGGTACTATGCATAAGTACTTGCATTTGAAATCTTTTAAATTTGAGATTGGGAGCTCTGGCGTAGTGCTTTTTCATAAAGCAAAATTCTGACATAGTGCATATTTTTTCTCTCTTATACTTACCAGATCTAACTGTCTAATATTCACATTCATTCATATTCATATTTTCTCTCTCTTTCTCTTTCTCTCTCTCTCTGTCTGTCTCTCTCTCAGTGATATTAGAAGAATTGGAGTCATACTCATTGGACACCAGAGACGAATAGTCAGCAGTATACAGACTTTACGTTTGCACATGATGCACATACAAGAGAAAGGATTTCATGTATGAAAGTTCTACAAGCACCTGTGTTTTGTGCCTCAGCATTTCTAAAATGAAAGAGATCCTCTATACTACCCTCGCTTTTGTTTTTCCGACTATCACTTCATAAACTGCAGTTTCCTTTACAGATTATGGGTACAAACCTTAGGTTTTTGCTTCCAACTTGGACTTTAAAATCATGCTACATCGCTCCTCTCTCAATTACCTGCTGATAAAGCCGTGGCCCACTGCAGATTGTTGCTACACAATGGTAAATAACTCAACATGGATATGTAATTTTGTATTTGGGAACTGTTTGCTGACTTACCCAAAAGGAATTTGCCCAGGCGTGGCTTCCTTAATGGTGTATTTAAAGTTTTATGGTAGATGAAAAAGAAATAACGTTCATGTTTGTAATCAAGTAGCTTCCAAATTGATATAAATTATTTTTAGATAATTATATTCAACTCTATGGGTTGTATTGTTACTTTATTTTATAATAATTTAACTGTTGGTGGCTGATCTTGTTGGGATTATTTGCAGACATGAGCCTTGATTCCATGTAGTGAATTTCTGTCTTGTGTGACTATAGGGAGAAAAGAGTTATCCGGAGGGAGAGGGACAAGAATACTGTACTTTTAAATCTTCTAAGGCTGACTTGGTCTTTTTTTTTTTTTTAAATCAGCTTTATAATGTCCTCAATATCTCACAGTTGGTGGTAGTTTACAGGCTTTTGTCTCAAATTTCTACTAACTATAGTGTATTTCTCAACTACCTTATGAAGATCACTCCTAGAAAGTCCTAGAGTAAGTCCCTTGCTCTAAAGACTTCCAGAGGGTGAGGCGTGGAACAAACCCATGAGCTGGTTCATCTTTACAAGTTTGCAAAAGCAATTATCAAAGCATTGGGAAAATTGAATGTTCTCAATAGAATTACTTTGAATGAAAATTGAAGATTATAGCCTTAGATTTAATGTAAAAAGATTAATTAATTTAATTACACAGAATTTTATGATAGTTATATGGGGGCTCAAGAAAATAAACACATCCAACTAACTTGTCTGATGGTGGTACATTTTGCAAGTTTAATTATGTTTTATTAAAAAAAATAAAATAAGTTGCATGAACATGCTGAGCTGTTTCCAGACCTTCCAGGAGATAAGTATGCCATTGCATACTCCAAAGAAAACATAAACTGATCTGACACATGAGCATATATAAATTGTGTGTCAACCTGGGTCCATAATACAATAACATAAAAATGTAAATACAGCTAACGTGTTGTTGTCATCATAATCTTCTGCTTTTCAGAGACTACAAAAATAAAGGAAAATATATTTTTCAGTGAATTAAACTGAGTCAGCTTATCAAAATACTGCTACCTTGTGGACTAATTCAGTTATAAAATCAACTGCTCCCTGTGAAACTTAAAAAAAAGAAAAAGCATTGGGAAAAGACTTGTGCTAGGTGGAAGAGTAAAGAGAATTTGTTAAGATGGAAGGAAGCACAGAGCATGTTATCTAAAAGATTTAATAAATCGATTTTTATTCGATCTCAAGAGATTTAAGGTGCCCTACTCACGTTCTCAAATTTCTACCTGAGTTATATTTTTTGGTGACAATTATGTTTTCATTATTAAAGAACCCTTACTTTCTCTTTTTTTTCATTTATTTAAGATTTTGTTGATTGCCCTATTAGACTAGACCATTCTGCGTATTTTCTTTTACTGATTTATCTCCTATTTTTGCCTACCACATCTAAATTTTTCTCACTTAAAAAGAAGTATAGAGCTAGAAGGAAGAGAATCTTTATGAGTATTCCTTAAAGTTGACTAAAAAAGAAAAAGTGGGAAATTCATCACTTTTTAAGTAAGTATGTCAGAAATAGCTAGCAACATTTTTCAGCCATCACCTGCATGGCTATGCTTTGCTCATAGACTATAGACTATCTGCAGTTTGCTTCATTCATTTATACCAATCTGGATACATTTAGAGGAAATACGTAATTTCCATATTTATCTGTCTTCAAATGTATATTAAATAAGAACAGATGTAAAACAGATTAAATTTATTAACCATATATATTTATTTTTATAATACAACAGAAAAAAGTATTTAGAAAATAAGAAATAGAATAATTATGGTCTTCCATAGGACTCTGTCAGCAACTTCTGTATAGCTGGATGAAATAAATTCTTATTAAAGTATTTAAAATTCTATGGGATGGGCACTTAGTAATTGCAAGATTAAGGTTCTCTGTTAAGATTTTTTTCTTTAAAAAGTTATGATGATCTATTTTAGATTTTGTTCATTTATACCTCATTTATCCCCCTAATATTTTCCTCTAGTACTATAAAGCTGTCCTTTCATTTTACCTCTCATCCCTTATCCTTTTTAAAATCCCGCTAATAAAACATTTCTGTTTTATCAGAATTGTCAGCATGGTACTTTTAAGTGTAATTTTGAACCTCCTCATAGTCAAAGCAAAGTTGAATAATGAAAAATTAAACAGAAACATTTGGAAATAAGAATATTTCTTTACTACCTACCAATCATGGACCCTATGATATTAACAGTTCAACTGCCAAACTCATTTGGAAATCTTACATGAAACATTTTGAGACTTATTGTTGCACATAATTCAGTAATCAAAACTTTTTAATATTCATACACATAGAACTTAATTATAGAAAGAAAATTAACAACCTCCATAATCACAAGTTTTCAGAAATAATCTTTGATAAATTCAATATTCATATATATTCATGTCCCTGCTTTATTTTAAATTTCCTAATTTAAATTATTGAGGTCTTTGGGATTTTGAAAATCAGGCAGTTGAAGAAAAGCATTTTCTTTTTTGTTTTTTTCTGGGTGGTCAATTTGCAATTTATAGACAACTTATTATCTCATCATATAAGGTATATTTGGAAAAATGTAAAAACAATGCACAATCAAGGAGAGAGATGAGGTATGCAAGCCATTACATTAAAAAACTTGTCTAAATAGCAGTGAGAAATTGCAAAACTCCTGGCTTAACAAGAACCAGAAACTACCACACTTTCATACTGAGATGTCTTAGAACTATTGGTAAATAAATATGGATGTCATAATCAAAAAGATTCATATTTCACTTTGTAGTACTCTTTAAAATCTGCCAAATTATAGACTGAATAAAACAGCTTCCCCAGCTACATTTTAATGTCTGCCTCAGCCCTTGAATAGAAACTAAATCCAAATCTTATCCTTGAAAAGCAAAATCTTTTCAGAATATCTTCTGAAGAAGGCCTCAAGGATGTATTAGATTGCATATCATCCCCCTCCCCATTCCCTAAAAATCTGTTTTCACATCTTTCCCTCCCAAATTCCTGCTCTGTAGGAGGAATGCTGGTGGCAAAGTAATGACATACTTGACTACTAACCAAAAGGTTGGTGATTCAAACCCCCCAGCTGCCCTGTGGGAGAAAGGTGTGGTGGTCTGCATCTGGAAAGAGGACAGCCTTTGAGCAATTCTACTTTGTCCTATAGAGTAACTAACTGTGAGTTGGAATCAACTTGCCAGCAATGGATTTGGTTTTTTGAGGGCTAAGGTAGTCAGATAAATCTCTTATCTCAAAATTCCCACCTATACTAAATTTCTTTTTTTTTTTTTTCTATTCCTTCATTAAAATTTCTAAAACTTCCTTCCTTGGTCCCCCCATCCTTCTCTCTTATATTCTATCCTATCTCTCATCTTTTCTCAGCTTCTACCCTCCACCCTTTGTCCCTATCAGCAAAACAAAGGTAGCACAGTAAATCTCCTTAAAAATTTTCACATATCTCCTCAGAACAAGCTAAAGGTGGAGGAAAGAAGGGTAAGTTACAAAAGTTATACTTCCATATTTTGGATCCACTCACATAAGTGGGAATATTTACACTCATAGAGAGTATGGGTCCTGAAAATTAAGCACTTTGTGAATTAATTTTGAAAAAGATGATGATGATCCTTTTCTATAGCTTTAGCTAAGGAAGTTCATTATTAATTTAAAATGCATTAATATTTTAAGATTCAAAAATGTTTGTTATAAACTCACAGTTGGGGTCCTTGTCTACATATAATGAAGATATAAGCAGCAGATGCATCACTTCTTTTAGCATGACCACCTTAACTTTTCCAAGCTCAAATTCCATGAAGCAAATAGAACAAATTTACTTATAGTACTTCCTATTTAATCTAGAAATACTGTAAAATCTTCCTGTATGCAGGCTCCATGTTGTTGTTGTTGTTATGTGCCGTCGAGTCAGCCCCGACTCATAGTGACCCCTCCTTGGGTTTCCGAGGCAGTATCACTACAGAAGTAGGATTGCCCAACTTTCCTTCTGAGGAGTGGCTGGTGGGTTTGAACCGCCAGCCTTCTGGTTAGCAGTCAAGTGCTTTAGCCACTATGCTACCAAAGCTCCTAAGGTAAAAGAAGTACACGAGGTGAAATTGATGGTATTCTTTCATCAGGATCACTGACACTGAAGTCAACTAATTTTTTGTCTTTATGGTCAACATTTTCAAAAACTTTTCCATCTTTATTTTGTTGCTGTCATTGTTAGGTTCCATCAGGTCACTTCCAACTCATAATGACACTATGTACAACCAGAATGAAACACTACCAGTCCTGTGCCATTCTTGCAATTGCTGCTATATTTAAGTCCATTGTTGCAGCCACCGTGTGGATCCATCATTAAGGGTCTTCCTCCTTTTCACTCACCCTATGCTTTACCAAGCATGATTTCCCTCTCCAGAGACTGGCTCCTCCTGGTAACATGTACAAAATAAGTGAGATGAAGTCTCAATATCCTTGCTTCTAAGGAGCATTCTGATTGTACTTCTTCCAAGGCAAACTTGTTCAGTCTTCTGGCAGTCTGTGGTATATTCAATATTCTTTGCCAACATTATAATTCAAATTCATCAATTTTTCTGTGGTCTTCATTATTCATTGTCTAGCTTTTGCAAGCATATTACCCAACCCACTGCTGTCAAATGAGATCCGACTCATAGCGATCCCTCCTTGGGTTTCCAAGGTGGTATCCCTATGGAAGTAGATTGTCCAACCTTCCTTCCGAGGAGTGGCTGGTGGGTTTGAACCTCCAGCCTTCTGGTTAGCAGTCAAATGCCTTAGGCACTACGCTACCAGAGTTCCCACATGCATGTGAAGTGACTGAAAATATCATGGCTTGGGTCACGCACACCTTAGTTGTGAAGGCGACATCTTCGTCCTCTTTCAAAGAGGTTTTTGCAGCAGATTTAGCCAATGCAATTTGTTGTTTAATTTCTTGACTGCTGCTTTCATGGATATTGATTGTAGATCCAAGTAAAACAAAATCGTTGACATCTTCAATCTTTTCTCCATCTATCATGATGTTGCTTATTGCACTGGTTGTGAGGATATTTTGTTTTCTTTCTGTTGAGGTGTAATCCATACTGCGACTATAGTCCTTAATTATGATCAGTAAGTGCTTCAAGCCATCTTCACTTTCAGCAAGCAAGGTTTTAATTTGTATATTGCAAGTTGTTAATGAGTCTTCCTCCAATCCTGATGTCACATGTTCCTTCATATAGTCCACATTCTTGGATTATTTGCTCAGCATTCAGACTGAAAAAGTATGGTGAAAGGATAAAACATTGACACATACTTTTCCTGATTTTAAATCATTTTTGGTTTGGTTTTAAATCATGTTGTTGTTGTTGTTGTTATCTGCCATCCAGTCAGACCTAACTCATAGCGACCCCTCCTTGGGTTTCCTTGGCAGTATCACTACAGAAGTAGATTACCCCATCTTCCTTCTGAGGAGTGGCTGGTGGGTTTGAACCGCCAGTCTTCTGGTTAGCAGTCAAGTGCCTTAGGCATTACACCACCAGAGCTCCTTTAAATCATGTAGTATCCCTTTATTCTGTCTGAACAACTGCCTCTTGGTCTATGTACAGGCAGTATAAACTTTATTCAGTTCAGTTTAATAAATATCTATGGAGCAATTCATCAGCACTTCAAATTTTTTAAGAGAAAGATAACTTTGACTTTCCTGCCCTTCTCTTCATGTATCTCTCAAGACTAAATTTCACATGTAAGGGCCTATTTCCTGTTTGCTATGGTTGCTGTGTCACTACGAGCTGTTTCCTTTCAAAGAACAAAACAAATAGACACTTTTGCAGTGCTAATTGGATTTGCGATTCCCTACAGAAAATAAATAAATAAATAGACTTAGAACTCTAATTTTCATAGATCTCTTCCTAAAAACCCCCATGTTCCCTCTGGCAGAAGAGAACACTCCTCTTGGGTCCTTAAGACAAGCTCCCTTAATCCCTCTCATGAATCACTGATTTTTAGTATCCAGTAGCAAACTTTTCAGTTCACGTATATATTGACTACCTCCAAGGTTGCCTCCAAATTAAAATAACTGCCTTTGTTCAAAAACACTTCTGCAGTTGTCTCTTGCCCAATCTGATTCACTTGTCCCAGTAAATAAGTATGAACTGGCAATTATTGGAGGAAATCCTTTTAAACTTGATTCATTTAACAAGGGAAAGAAATAATCATGACTAGATCTAACACATTACCAAATAAAGGAAAGAAAAACATTAAATTGTAGAAGAGTCAAATGCCCTTTTAAAAAAAAAAAAAGATTTCTTAAAAAACCAAGGATTAGGCAGGTGTTTCAAAGATCAAAGATTTTTAGGATAAAAACTATTTTTTATATTATAAGTGGATGTAACCTGATATGTATGTTTTCTGAAATAAAAAAAATCCAGAAGAAAGTACAGATCATCCAAATGTGGTTTTAATGAATCTTTTATTTTTTGATTAATAATTAGATTTAAATTAATTATGCATTAAAATGAAATGTATAAAAGGAATATTTATAACTTAAATGAAAGGGTGGGGTTCTTTGGTCTTAAATCAAAAGAATTTTGTTCACTTGTTTGTTTTAATTTTAGGATAGATTTGAACTAGTTTACCTTTAGCTTATCAGAGTGAATTCAAAATCAGTGTATTTAAAAATGAAATGAAAACTTCAAAGAAAAGTTTTCTATTACTGAAGGTGGCAAACAGTACTAAGTAAATAAACCATGTCTTTGAAAAAAGAATCTGGCAAATATAGTTTTTTATATTTTATTATATTTGCACTTTGTTATTGAGCTCTGGTGGTGGAGTGCCTAAGACATTTGACTGCTAACCAGAAGGTGGGCAGTTAAATCCACCAGCTGCTCCACAGAAGGAAGATGAGACGATCTACTTCCATAAAGATTTACTGCCTTGGAAACCCAATGGATTATTGATAGCAAAGTTTCTTTCTAAATAAAACAAAGCAAGCGATGATTCTTGCTTAAATTTCTACACTGGCTAATCATAGTACCAAATATCTGCATATCAAGAGGACTTTTATTTTGTTTCATTGGAAGAGAAAATTTCAAAGAATTTCACCCCCCATGACACACCTAATTCATCCTTAAGATTGATGAAGGCACTAAAGAAAAATTATCTGACAGATGAGGAAGACAGATTGTCTTAATTGTGATATGAAGATGTTGTTTCTGGTTTTGTTTAGAAAATAAAGTACAAATTAATAATATAATTTTCTTAGGAGTTATACATTTAAAAATTACCAGAATTAATGAAGATGTTTTCCATATCCATATTTCTCCATTATTTGTAACCTCTAATTGTCTTTAAATTGCCATAATAAACTCACTTTTGTTAAAGCATTATCAATTCAAGTAGTGAATCAGAACAATTATGTCTTTAGAGAATATGGAAAATAATAAAAGGATGACAACCATATCTCAGCATTCCTGTTTGTTTAACGCCAGTCTCCATTTCATCATTCTTCACTGAAGGAAGAACTATCTTTATCCTTAAATAATACATTATCATAAAGAAAACTCCAAGGGCAAAGAATCTTCCTTTTTTATGTACTTAATTCACCTATTATTATTTTTTAGAAAACAGATGGAGTAAGAGTTGAATTAATAAAAATTGCTTCATGTTGTTGTTGTTAAGTGCCACTGAGTCAGTTTCGACTCATAACGACCCTGTGTACAACAGAACAAAAGACTGCCTGGTCCTGTGGCACCACCACAATCATTGCTATGCTTCAACCCATTGTTGTAGCCACTGTCAATCTACCTCATTCAGTGTCTTTCCCTTTTTCACTGACTGCCTACTGTTCCAAGCATGATATCCTTCTCCAAGGACTGATCCCTCCTGATAACCAAAGTATGAGAGATGAATTCTGGCTGTTCTCACTTCTAAAGAACATTCTAACTGTACTTCTTCCAAGACAGATTTGTTTATCCTTCTAGCAGTCCATGGTACACTCAATATTCTTCGCCAACACCAGAACTGAAGTTCATCAATTCTTCTGCTGTCTTCCTTATTCATTGTCCAGCTCTCATATGCTATGAGACTATTAAAAGTACCATGGTTTGTGTCAGGCCCACCTTAGCCTTAAAAGTGACACCTTTGTTCTTTTTTTTTTTATTTTTATTTATTTATTTTTTTTATTATTAGGATTTGGGTGAAGATTTACAGAGTAAATTCACTTTTCATACAGCAGTTCACATATA
>NW_006921999.1:1411294-1422144 GCF_000298275.1 Orycteropus afer afer
TTATGTTGAGGTGTAATCTACAGTGTAGGCTGTAATCTTTGTTCTTCATCAGTAAGAGATTCAAGTCCCCTTCACTTTCAGCAAGATAGTTTTTGTCATCTGCATATCACAGGTTTTTAATGAGTCTTCCTTATTCTTCTTCATATAGTGCTGCTTCTTGAATTATTTGCTCAGCATAAAGACTGCATAAGTATGGTAAAAGGATACAACACTGATGAATACCTTTCCTGATTTTATACCATGTAGTATCTCCCTTGTCCTCTTCAAATGACCACCTCTTTGTCTATGTAAAGATTCCTCATGATCATAATTAAGTATTTTGGAATTTCCATTCCTCACAACGTTATCCATAATTTGTTATAATCCACACAGTTGATAAAACACAAGTAAACATCTTTCTGGTATTCTTGACTTTCAGCCAATGTCCATCTGACAGCACCCATAAAGTCTCTCATTCCTTGTTCTCATCTGAATCTGGTTTGAATTTCCGACAGTTCCCTGTGTTAACCACTGCAACCATTTTTGAATTATCTTTAAAATGTTCTTAGAAAAGGTATTGGAGATCTTAGGCATCAGTAACTTTGACGATAGCTGTTGTTGTTCTTCAGAGCCTTGGTGGTGCAGTGGTTAAAGCACTTACCTGCAAACCAAAAGACAGATGGGGGTACCAGCTATTCAGTGAGAGAAAGATGAGACAATCTGCTTCCATAAAGATTTACAGCCTTGGAAACCTGATAGGGAAGTGCTACTCTGTCCTATGGGATCACTGTGAGTTGGAACTGGATCATTGGCAGTGGGGTTGGATTTTGGCTTAGTCCTTGTTTTCATGGGTTAAAAGCTTACAGGACAAATAATAACAATGTGAACATTTCTATAGAAGTTTTTCTACATTTATCTATCATCTCCTCAAAAAGTCCTAAATTTCCTCCATTCTAGAAAGACTATCATTTTTCAAAATCATGATAATACTAAATAATAATACTAAATCATAAAGATGATTAAACAATACACTTTCAAGATTTTTATCTAATTTTAAACGTCTTCTGCTTTTATAATAAAATATCTGCTCTACATTTAATAATTTGTAAAAAAGAAATGTATGCATTTACATTGAAATTGTTTTGTTAGATTTTCACTTAAACACATCTTCACTTGCTTTATCAGAGAAACCAGAATATAAATAATTCTATTAGTTCATTTTTCATATAAAGTAGTATTTTCTAATCTTTTTAGAATTATCTACCCAATAATATAATTATTCAAGTTGTAATAAAGTGTTTCTTTAACTGTACATGCTTTAATTATTGCCATCTATCATTTTTGTTTTTAAAACAAGTCTTCTAAAACCTGTTGTCTTTCAAAGCTCTAAGATAAAATCAATCATGTCTCATTTGCTAACAAATTTGTAACTGAACAAGCTATTTTTTCCGTCAATGCAATTGGTGTAAACATTATTATATCTAATCTGTTTAAATATTCAGTGCTATTTTATCTACAGCTATTACTGAAAAATCCTCAGTAGTATCTTTAAAATAATACAGAATTTCATGAACAATAATAATAAACAATGATTGAGGCTTTTCAAAATTTCTACACTACATAGAAAATAAGGTTTAATGTGTATATTTCTCATTGGAATTTTAAATTTGCTTTAATGTTATCTCTTTCTTTATATGCCATATATATGTAGTCAAAGAAAATTATGTGATTGTATTAATATATTTATACTATGCAAAAATGTCATTTTCTTGTTACAGATAATGGAGCTTGGATATAATTTTAGGCTATTTAGAACTCCAAGAGGAAAACAAATCAGAATGTGAAACAGAAGTTTTGTTTATTTTTTATTTTTGTTTGCTGGGGCACAACACCAGAGCAATAATAACAACTATGAGTATGAGTAACACTTGATTGCAAATTTTATTGTATGTGCTTGATTTCTGATACATTATTAATCATTTTGTGAATCACACTCCAACTTACATTGTCATTGAAAATTTTAGTATCTACAAGATATAAATGCCTTTTGAAAAATTTTCATAAACTATGGTTAGATTTAATATTATATGCACTGCAAACTTTGACAGTTTAATTCTGCGTTTTGAAGGAATAATTGTTCATTAATAGCCTAAAGTATTAGTTATGTTGTACCTGCTGTAATGGAAGAAAGATTGGGTAATCTACTTTGGTAAAGATTTACTGCCTCGGAAAGCTAGTAGGGGTTGCTATGAGTCAGAATTGACTTGATGGCAGTGAGCTTTTTTTTGTGTGTGTGTGCCTGCTCTAATAACCTCATTTTTGAAAAATAAAAGGCAGAGCATGAGCACAGAACATAGCAACAGACCAAGGTCCACTAATATTGAGGAAAAGATTAAAGAGTAATACAAAGAGAAATTTGTTTAAAACTATTACCTTATTAAAAAAAAAAAAACTTAGAATAAGTGAAAATTATGTTCTGTTACTCTTACCAGTAATTTTAAAAGTAAAATGCATTTTAAGAATAAGAATCTCATATAAGTAAGTTCACAAATATTTGTTAAAATATATGTTGTTATATAAAATTAGACAATATCAAAGTATCAAAGGGAGCTCTGGTGTCTTAGTGACTAAGGCATTTGACTGCTGACCAGAAGGCTGGCAGTTCAAACCCACCAGCCACTCCTCGGAAGGCAGAACGGGCTATCTACTTCCGCAGAGATACCGCCTCGGAAACCCAAGAATGGGTCGCTATGAGTCAGAATTGACTCAACGACCGTAGTGAGTTTGGTTTGGCTTGGAAAGTATCAAAACAAAAAGAAATTATATGAAAACAATTTAATAAGTCAAATGATCACAATTCTTAAAATTTCTATCCTACTTATTCCTTTGATTTCTAAAACATACATAATCAAAGATTTTGCAAAAGAAACCCAATAGTACATTGAATGTTGAATTTTCAAGTCACGTTATACATGTTAATGAATCCCTTCCATCAATAATTATGAGATTTGTTTTTTTTCCTTCTGTATCATTAGAAGGAGCTTCTCTATTATTAGAAGGTGGTTCAATGGTTAAGCACTGGGCTGCTAACTGAAAAGTAAGTGGTCTGAACCCACCAGCTGTTCTGCAGGAGAAAAAGACCTGGCATTCTGCTCCCATAGAGATTATAGTCTAAGAAACCTTATAGGGCAGTTCTACCCTGTCCTGCAGGGTTGCTATGATGCAGAATTGACTCCATAGCACACATCAACAGCAACAGCTATGATTAAGAACAGTATTTATAAGATGCAGAAAAGTATAATTGAATTGAAAGCCTAGTATTTCAGCATCAATTTAGGCTTTTTAAGTAGTTACATAAATTTTATGCAACCACAAATGTGTAATATGGTACCTACATATTAATTTTATATGATATCTTATGACTTCTAAATGCTCACCATATTCTTTCAAGGAGATTTCCTTTGCTTTTCAATTAATTTTTTTTTTCCTTGAAAAAGAGCCATACCATACCAGTTTATATTTCCATTCAATTTCATAATGTTTATAACTTTTCCATTTTCAAAGCTGAAGCCAAATGCTATAACATAGGGGCTAGAGGTTATTCTTTTTTGAAGTTACTCTTCTTTTACCTAATATCAGTCAGGTATCACATAAATCTGCTGGAAAAAGCAAATTATTCTTTCTCATAATTAGAAATCTTCTATTGGACTTTATGAGTTCAAGACAGTGAACATGTATGTTTATAGTTATTTTTCACTGGTTTCAATTTATTAAATTTTAAGAATTTCACCTAATAGGAGACTTCACACAAGAGTGAAAAGTCATTCCATTTTTGAATGTTTATTTTCTTCAGAGTCCCAGAATCCCTCTGAAGAAGCAAAACATTCCCTTTTGCACCTTACAACCTTGAACAATATACCATTAAATGCAATGGTTAGGTATAGATAGTTTAATATAAAGAAAACAAACATAAAATATGGATTATGTAGTCAAAGCCCTGTTTATCCGCTTTACACTATGGGAAAAAAATATAACAACAACAAAAGAAATCATGTCTGTTTGCTGGTCCTAAAGTGTATAATTCCTAAATTTAAAATCAGTATATATAATGATTTTTATAAGTATATACTTATTCATACATACATTCATCCATTCCACTAATGTTTATTGGAGACTACCATGTACTAGTATCCTGTTCTAAACACTGAGGATAGAGAGTGACCAAGACAAGCAAAGTCCCTGTCTCATGGAATTGACCTTCTAGTGGTAAAGGCACACAATAAGGAAATCATAGCAAGCCCCATGCTGATAATGAATAATGTTACACAGTGTGACTATGGCTTTATTAAATTAAGGGAAATCTCTGAGGACTTGACACCTAAACTGAGACCTGAAAAAAGGAGACAATCTGGAGAGAGACAGCACTTCAGGCAGAGGCAACAGTCAACATATGGCATTTAGAGTATTTGAGGAGAGAGAAAACAGTGTGGTTGTTATACAGTGGATGAGGTCAAAAGAGGTAAAAAGTTGATGAGATGAGAGAACATTTATAAGGCTACTGCTGTCCTTCAAACAAAAAATGGAGGTTTTTGTTAGAGTAAAAGTATTGAAGATGGAGAGAAGTGAATGGATTTTGGGTATGCTTGAAGAGGGGCCTTGCTAATGGATGGGTATGAAGAATGAGAAAGCGAAACATAAAGGAAAAATGTTACATTAGGGAATGAGCAACTAAGGCAATAGTGGCAGAGGAAAAGCAAGTTTAGAGAATCAAGAATTTGTTTTTAGTAATGTCTGAGACCTGTTAGACATTTAAATGGAGATATCAAGTAGACTGTCGTATATGAGAGGTCCAAGGAGCAATCAGGGCTGGAAATCAGTATTTGGGAGTCATCTATATATACAGGGTATTTAAAGTTTTGAAATCACCTAGAAAAAGATTGTAGAGAAAGAAGTAGGTCTTGGGCATTCTAATGTTCAGAAGTTAAGCAGAAGGTTAGAAGGCTACAGAGGAACCTGAGGAGTTCAACGGAAAGAAAAAAGAGAGACAATTGATCAATTAAATGCTTCTAAGAAGTCAATAAGGAGCTCTGGTGGCGCATTGCCTAAGGCATTTGACTGCTAACCAGAAGGCTGGCAGTTCAAACCCACCAGTCACTTCTTGGAAGGAAGACTCGGCATCTACTTCCACAGAGATACTGCCTCAGAAACCCAAGGAGGGGTCACTAGGAGTCAAATCGACTGGATGGCAGTGAGTTTGGTTTTTTAATGACCATTGGCTTTGGCAATATTAAAGTTATTAAAGGTTAATCTCTATGAAGCAATAAAAATCAAAGCCTTAAGTGGATTAAGTAGATATGTAAGGAAAGGTAGAATCATATCTATAAACAAGCTTTCAAGATATTTTACTGGGAAGACAGCAAAAGAAATAGGGCAGTCGCTGGAAGGAGATGCGGGATCAAAAGCATTTTGTTTTTTTCTTTTCCTGTAGATAACGGATACTAGAGCATATTTAGGGAGCTCTGGTAGCATAGTGGCTAAAGCACTTGACTGCTAACCAGAAGGCTGGCGGTTCAAACCCACCAGCCACTCCTCGGAAGGACGGTTGGGCAATCCTACTTCCGTAGTGATACTGCCTCGGAAACCCAAGGAGGGGTCGCTATGAGTCGGGGCCGACTCGACGGCAAACAACAACAACAACAACAGAGCATATTTATAAACTTATAGGAATGATCTGGCAGAGAAGGGACTACTGATTGTGCAAAAGAAGATCATTATAGTAACAAAGGCCTTGAAAGGTGGAGGGATTAGGATACAGACTATAAGTAGAGAGGTTAATTTTCGGTGGAAGCAGGAACACAGAACTCTAATAGGAAAGAAGGCAGTTTGTAATAAGCAGGTAAGTAGGTAGATTTGCAATAGAAATATACAGGTGTTACTGTGTGAGCAGTTTTATTTTAGCAAGAATGAGATAGAAGTCAATGGGGGATGGGGAGGGAATATAGGTATGGGCAAACAGGTGTAAATAGTTGGAGAGTGGGAAAGTGAATATATATATATATATATTCAGTAGGTATTTACATGAGTGTAATAAGTGATAGGAAAAAAATATTGTATAACATATTTTAGAGGCATCTTTACTAAATATTGTTGACTTATAATATGTGGAAGGCCTGACATTTTGAATTCTGTGCTTTCCAAGAACTGACAAAAATGATCTTTTCCATAATGTAGCAATTAAGTGAGGATTTCTTACTAACATAGGTATTTCTCATGTTTTCTTTTTGCACTTATTTTCCCTGTTAGAGGGTAGGAAAAGGCAGACAAACTCTAGCCATTTTGTTATCATTCATGTCATAAGAAAATTAAAATTAGTTTAATCATGAAACATGTGTATTGTATACTCAAGCTGTCAGTTTCCTAAAAACACTACTTTGAAGTATTTTGAGCCCCCATCTGAATTAAAAGAAAAAAAAAAAATGTGGGGGGTTGGGAAAGCAGGCTCTAATTGTTTACTAAAACAATTCTTTTGTTTTCTTTTCATATGCAAAACATTAATACCTTCTGTCATTTAGGAGGAACCCAAGAGCAGTGTGGTTGTTTTGTTCACTGTGGGCCTCCCTATCCTACAAAAACAGTGTGATCCTTTTAATTGTCCTTAGTGCTTTATTTCAGGATAGTCTATGTAATTCAATTGCGGGGATTGATAAAACAAATGCGTATTTATTCTTTGAATTTGCTGTGAAATCAGATTGAATAATGGAATGTTTTCCATTTTTCTTCTGTTCTAGCACAGTCATAAAGTATAAAGATATATGTGTATATAAATAAGTGATTATACACTTTAGATATTTCAATGGCCATGTCAAATTTTAAATGGTATATGCCCTCTAGAGTTGCAGTTTATTCAGAATAAAAGAATAATTATAAAAATTTTTGTAGCACAAATCCTAAAGCTAATTTAATAGTAAAGAGCACATTTATATAAAAATACCTGTCTTGGTTGAGATAATTAATCCCTCATAGAACTATATTTGACACACGAAAAACTGCAGCTGAAAATATTTTCTTTCCTCTAAATACGATTTTTTAAAAAACATCTTTGTAATTTGTCATAAGCTATTTATCATTAATTATGGATCTGGCACTGTACCCATCTACTCTTGCAAGAGAGGAAAAGGTCTGTTTGGGAGAATAAGGAAGTGTAGCACTCTATTATTTTTTCTTTTTGGTATCGCATCACTGTTTAGAGCTTCAATATATGCCTTCCACTCAGTTTCCTTACACAGCTTAGGTTCTCTTTTCTGGTTGTAACCACAACATGGTAGAGAGATAAACATAGTTAAAGGGTGTTAACAATTGAATTGGAATCCTACCTATTATCTACTTCACTATAGCAATGAAGCAGTCCAGATTTACTTGAAGGTGATATTGTTTTTATCTTATGAAAACCTACTATAATATTATGATGTTCCATGTAAATTTTCACGTGCTGGCATGCATACAAGTTAATAGTGTTATAGAATGCTCAGCTCTCAACTTGAGGGATTGTTTATGGTGAATTGCATTACATATGTCATCTATTTGCTGAAAAAAAAATATGGTGTTTAGCAAAACTACCTGCTGAGCAACATAATAAGATTTTTGTACAAAGTACAAATTACTAATTATTGTATTTTATTTTTCTATGATTTCTTAAGAGGCGTTATAATGGTCTTACAGATGGAGTAAGCCTGTTATTAAAATATCTATTAGCAAATAAAAGTTAACAGTCCTGGTGGTTAAATTTGTGACTTTTTGTATTTTTGTATTGATGCATATTCAATTTATTTTTTAGTCTATTAAATCTAGATGCATGCTATTTAACCTCTTTGGTAATTCTGGATACTGAATCACAGTTGTAATATTTGAAAATAATTAATGTCATCAAGGTCAAGAGTTCTGCATTTCATTCCTTAGCATTCTGTGCAATTTAAAATATACTGCTTATAAGATTTCACATTCTAGCCAACAATCCACATAAATCACTATGACTAACTGATAGCATAGTGGCTAAGACACTTGACTGCTAACCAGAAGGCTGGCGGTTCAAACCCACCAGCCACTCCTCGGAAGGAAGGTTGGGCAATCCTACTTCCGTAGTGATACTGCCTCGGAAACCCAAGGAGGGGTCGCTATGAGTCAGGGCTGACTCGACGGCACATAACAACAACAACAACAACAACTGGTACAGCATTATTTTTGTAGTGATTTTATATAGGCAAAATATTTTATGAGATTCAAGTGAATAATATTGTTCAATGCACAGGTTGTACCATACACAAAATACAGATGACCAAAAAAGACACATATTAGCATCCAACTATTCAAACACAGCTTAGATCATCATTCCAAACACCTCCCAAACCCAAAAACAAGCTCACTGCCATAGGTCAATTCCTACTCATAGTGATCTATAGTGTTGAGTAGAACTGCTCCATAGGGTTTCCAAGGCTATAAATCTTTACGGGAGCAGACTGCCAAATCTTTCTTCTGTAATGGTGGCTGGTACAACCACCAATCTTCTGGTTAGCAGCCTAGTGCTTTAACCTTTGTCACCAGGGTTCATTCACAAAACCTTCAGTAAATTATAACAGAGATTTTCTGCACTATTTTAAAAGTTTATTGTTGACCATTCAAAAAAAAATTAAAATACTGTTTTAGTTACCTAGCGCTGCTCTGTCAGAAATTTACCACAAATGGGATGGCTTTAACAAACAGGAGTTTATTCTCTTACAGTTCGGGAGGCTAGAAGTCCAAGTTCAAAGTGCCAGGCTCTAATAGCTGTGAGAAAGCCCCTTGACCTTAGGCTTCAGCTCTGCCTCTTGCTCCCGGCCCACTAAAGCTAGAGGCATCTCTTCACTCAGGCAGCTACATGGGGAATAACTATATCCAGCTGCCCAGCCACTCAACCAGGCCCAGCCAAGTTGACACACAAACTTAACTACCACAAATAACCTGATTAATTAGTGGTGTATTCATCATATCTCATGCTTAATTCACTTATAATTCCACTAGGGTTCCCAAACCCAATATGAAATTAAAACTGATAATAAAGTACTTGAAACCCTCTTCTCTTATACAGGTATTTTAGGTAACCTTAAGAAAATCACACACTATTTCACATTTTTTTTTTTTTCATTTTCATAATAAATGAAGAAAGCCAAACTATCTTCCTAATCACTCAGAAGAATTTTTATGCTGAGCCTCTGAGTATACACTTGAGGGCAGTTTCAGTGGACAAAGCACCCAAGCAGCATATTCAACCATATGACATTTTTATTTTTTGTTTAAATTTTGTTATTGAGAATATACACAGCAAAACACACACAACTTAGTGTTTCTACATGTACAATTCAATGACATTGATTATATTTTTCGAGTTATACAACCATTTTCACCCTCTTTTTCTGAGTTGTTCTTCTCTCACTAATATAAATCCACTGCCCCCTAAGGTTTCTATCCAATCTTTTGAGTTGCTGTTGTCAATCTGATCTGAAACGAGCTCAGTGCTCAAGGCAGATCTTTCTGACTAGTTAAGCTACTATTCAGTCTAAGAACACTTCAAGGAATATTTTTGGTCTAAGGTTTAAAGATTATCTGAGAGGACTGCAGGACCTCATCCACCTTCCATGGCTCCAGAAAGTCTGGAGTCTGTAAGAATTTGAAATTCTATTCTGTATTACCCTCTTTTGATTGGGAGACTTCTATAGAACTTTTTTTCAAAATATTCAGAAATGGTAGCCAGGCACTATCCAGTTCTTCTGGTCTCATGGCATAGGAAGTAGTTGTTCATGGAGGCAATTAACCACACATTCCACTCCTCTTCCTAATGTTGACTCTTCCTTCTCCTCTATTGCTCCAGGTGAATGGAGCCCAATTGTGCCTTGGATGGCCTCTTTTTAGACCCCAGGCATGACACAATGATCTAGGAAGCAGAACAGAAGCACTAAACATGTTATTAGGCCAATTAATTTGTATGTTTCATGAAACCATGACCCTAAACCTCTGAGAGGAGATCTGGTAGCATAGTTCTTAAGACACTTGACTGCTAACCAGAAGGCTGAAAGTTTAAACCCACCAGCCGCTCCTCGGAAGGAAGGCTGGGCAATCTACTTCCATAGTGATACCACCTCAAAAACCCAAGGAGGAGTCATTATGAGTCAGGGCTGACTCCACAGCACATAACAACAACAAACCTCCAAAGCAAGGAACCAAATCTCATGAAGCGTTTGGTTGTACATAAACAGCCTCTGCAACTACTGTAAGGTTGACATTTTCTAGAAAACTGGGTAGATTGCAGGTGGCATGACTACTTTCTCATCTCTAATAATACTAATAATGAAAATAAAAGACATTGCATCAACTATAATTATCTAACTTATCCCAGGAATTTCCCAAGAGGTTTGAAATTTCCCTTCAAAGAAGCTTGGAGAAACCAACAAATCTGTCAGGGGGTCCCATCACCAGCATGAGTTTTATTAAGAATAAGAGGGAAAAAACAAAAGAGAGAGTTTAGAAAGTGATAGATAAAATGTAGACACAGGTTTACACAACTTGAAGAAGCTTCTTCTGATCCAGCAGGTGGTCAGGCTGGAATGGTTCCAAGAATATCCGCAAAAACCCACCCATCTTTTGGGAATATTTATACCTGAGTCTGGGAGATTGAGGATGGGGTCTAGGTGACCAGGAGTGGAAGGCTACATTACCAGTTCCAGTCTTAGTGGCACTGGGCCACTAGGGAGGGGGTCTGGGGCAGTGCAGTTGTTGTTGTTGTTATTTGCCCTCGAGTCGGCCCGACTCATAGCGACCCCTCCTTGGGTTTCCGAGGCAGT
>NW_006921999.1:1422614-1425171 GCF_000298275.1 Orycteropus afer afer
CCAGCCTTCTGGTTAGCAGTCAAGTGCCTTAGCCACTATGCTACCAGAGCTCCTCCAGAACTCCTTAGCAAGGTTTTTTTTTTCAATGCCTGTGGTTATAATCCCATTTGGGAATGGACTGTCTTTGTTGTTAATGACACAGAATTAGTGTAGGGCGGGTCCTGAGTCAGTCTCTTTTGAGATTCAAAACCAAAACCAAACCCAACCCCCTGCAATGGAGTTCATTCTCACCCAATAGTGACCCTACAGGACCATGTAGAAGTTGGAAACCCTTAACGTTTACAACGCTGTAAATCTTTAGGGAAGCAGACTCCCTCCTTTACCTCCTATTTGGTTAGCAGCCTAATGTTTTAATCACCGTGCCAATGGATCTCATGTATGAGATTCAAGAGATTAAATAAACAAGCAAACTAGCAGAGATAGTGTAAAATAGATGCCAAGACACAAGCAGCTCTCCAAGGAAGCAGGAAGCACCTCACTTGTGATTACTTCTGTTACAGCAACACTAGATAAATAAGACAGTAATAACACTAGCTACTTGGGGGGGGGGAATCCCACATTGATGGATAACAAGAGAAATTAAATACGAAAATTCTAAAGGTTTTTAAAAATGTCTCTCATGGGGTGTGGGAAGACGTTGGTGGGGCTAGGCAGATTGAAAAGCTGGCCAAAAAATTCCTAGATTTTTTAAAAAGTTAACTTGTGTCTGCCTGTTGCAAAGCATAGGACTAATAAAAGTGTCTTTAATCAAGCATTGCCAATTTTATTTTGAGGGCCATTTATCACTAAAGATCCCAGTGCAATTTAAGAAGGGGACTAATTTAAACATTCAGATTAATTCCTTTCCTAACTACCTGCCAATATGATTCCGAGGAGTCTAATTACAGGAGGTTATGCCTCATGCAAAACTCTTCAGAAGATAAAGCAGCTAAGGAGCAGGCAGGAGTTCAGGCATACTTCCACGATGTTGAGTGATGCCTTTGACTTTCTACACCATTTTATCCTTTCTCCCTACCTACATTAATAGCTTTAATTTTCCAGGACTCCATACTAAGAAGTCGCGCAGAGCTAGAGCGATCTGCAGCGTAGGAAAACAACGCACATCTTTGCCCCAAGGGACACAGTTGTGTTCTGCAGTTTCTGCCATCACGCTGCGCTCGTGCCAGCCACAAAGCAGAGACCTCTTAGCACTCCTAAACCGGGCACTAATATTCCTGAGAGGGTGGGAGAGACCAACGCCAAAAAGCAGCCGGCAGCTGGCCCACAGCCAGACGTAACCAACAAAAACACCAACAAAGACGCCACACGCTTTCCAGCGGCTTGTGCGCGCGCCTACAACTCCCATCATCCTTCTCCAGGAACTGCATGCAGCTCTCAGGATTGAGGCAGTTCACCCCTCCAGCGGTGCTCAGGCCTTCTTTAATGTATTTCCTCTGACGCGCCTCTGGCCTACTTCCGGAATTCTTCAATCCCAGGTGCAACAGCAGGAAGGCTGAGCAACCCTAAAACCCGCGAGGAGGCGGAGTTTCTGGACCGGAAGAAGCCTGGGTTGCCAAGGGAACGCCGCGCGCCACGGTTCCTGCCCCAGACACTGATGCTCTTGCTGAGACGAAGGTATTCAGTTCACCTAACTCCTAGAGGTGGCCTCGCTCTGGACCGGGGCCCCTTCCTATGGGGGCATAGAGAGTAAGGGTGAAGGACGTCGCTGACCAGGTTCCTATCACAGAGATAGATTGGGTAAGTGCGGCCATTTCTGTTCCTCACCTACTTCTGGGCTCGCCGGCCTAAGCTTAGAGAGCTGGTCCCCTCCCAATTCTTTATAGTCTGTGCCTCCGTTAGTTTTAGAATTGGCCTTTGCGCTTTCCCACGTTTTTCACTCCCTGTGCGTTTCCAGTGTGTACAAGATAAAAAAGAAGTGGAGTTTTGCAGTGAATACTCGGGACCGCAGAAAACTTACTGGACTGGTTTGGGCGGATTTTGTTTTTATTACTGGCTAATCTGGGAGTTTTTATTGGATGCATGAAAAGTTTAACTGAAAGCTCATCATCAAAACCTGTAAGCCGAGTAAAAATATTTATTTGGTGTAGTAAGGATGTGCAATAATGCACTGAACAATGATTTAAAAACTTAGCAAAGTGCCATTCATAGTGATTTTTTTCTCCATGACCATTATTTAGCTTACCTTCCCACCCATTAACTGTGGGTAACACCAAATTCTTCTGGACTTTTCTGGCAACATGTAATCCTGGTGTATTGTGGTTGGAACACTGGTGTATTGTGGTTATTGCTGTAGCAGTCTCTGTAGCAGTTGAGGGCTGGCAAAGGGCTGTCTCTTACCTACCACCTAAAAAGGTGTTTTGGGGGTAAAGGGCTCAAAATGAGCTTCTTTGAAATGCTTTTTTTTTTGGAATTTAAAGTTCAGTAGTTTCTTAGAAGGGTATTCGCAGCCATAAAATTACTACATACTAAGCAATATGTCAGGAGCTCTGGTAGCATAGTGTCTAAGACACTTGACTGCTAACCAGAAGGCTGGCGGTTCAAACCCACCAGCCACTCC
>NW_006921999.1:1425271-1427012 GCF_000298275.1 Orycteropus afer afer
CCTACTTCCGTAGTGATACTGCCTCGGAAACCCAAGGAGGGGTCGCTATGAGTCAGGGCTGACTCGACGGCACATAACGACGACGAACGAAGCAATATGTCAGCAGAAGTTTTGTTTGAGTTCAGAATATTTCTACTTTTGGCTTACTAATAGTATATTTAAGAGTATACACGGGAAAAATCAAGGATTTTTAAAAATATGCATGGGAAAGATTTATTTTTCCCTAAGGAAGTGTTGATAAACATATAAATGAACACTTCAGGGACAAGAAAAAAACTCTTAGTACTTGAGAAAACTAGATTAAAATTGAATATCAGTATTTACTTTCTTAGGAGCTCTGTTGGCATAGTGCCTAAGGCATTTGACTGCTAACCAGAAGAGTGGAGGTTCAAACCCACCAGCCACTCCTTGGAAGGAAGGTTGGGCAATCTACTTCCGTAGTGATACTGTCTGGGAAACCCAAGGAGGGGTTGCTATGAGTTGGACTAGGCTCGACAGCACTGAGTTTATTTACTTTTCTTACTCCTTATCACTATGACGGATAATCAAAATTCTTTTTAAATATCACTTACTAGGATGACTAGACGTCACATAACAACAACAACAGGATATTTTAGAGATACTTTACAGTTAAGAAAACAGATGTTTAGTATGAGTCAAAAGTGTGTGTGTATATGTGTGTATTTATACATAACCTTTTTCCCAAATGAGTTTGTTGTGACTTACAAGGATATATGTAAGGGCTAAAGGACCATGAAGATAAAAGATATCAGTTAGAATCTTTGTTTCTATTAGAAAACCAAACCCATGCTGGATATAATCAAGGAAACATAGAAAAACAGTTAATTTATTACTTCATACTATTGCAGAATATAAGACCATAGCTAGCTTTGGGTAGAGAACCAATAGCTCAAATGATGAAGCCACAATGCCAGTTTTCTGGTCTACCTTCTACTTTCTGAGCTTCGTCAGTAGGCTTTCCATGAACCCTATTGCCTGTGTATCGTTCCAAATTTTCCAAAAAGGCTGCAGCCTAACTCATAGATATTTTTAAGCCTAACAAATTGCAGACTCCCCATAATACTGACTCTGACCTCTGTTCCTTCTAAAATATTATAAATTACAATGAAACTGTACACTTATTCCAAGGGCATTATTCTCTGTTGCCAGACATTATAAGCTGCCAATTGGCATTTCAGTTAAAGCGCCTTTCTACTAATCAGCTTATAGTCTCTTTACTGAGTGTAAATCTACATTGTGTGATTTTCATATTATCATTTTATGTATCTTTAAATTATTAAAATTTTTTACATGCATGTGTTTTTTCCATGGTTAAGGTGCCTTTGACTAATAGCATCTTATTTTTGTCGTACTTGCAGCTGGTTTGTAAATATTTGAATCAAATTATGGGTCTGCTAGACAAACTGTCATGCTTGCTTGGCTTGAAGAAGAAAGAGGTTCATGTTTTGTGTCTTGGACTGGACAATAGTGGCAAAACAACAATTATTAACAAGCTTAAACCTTCAAATGTAAGTGTCTTTGTTAGATGCTTTATATATTTTCTACTACTAGAGAAAATGAATATGCAGTATTACTGTCTTTTGCTGTTACAGCTTCATATGATCACGGTATAAAATCCTATTAACCTTATAGTACCTTAAAGTAGTATCAATCACCATAATTTGAAGTTTATTTCATGCATGTGTATAGATTATATACATATATGTGTATATATATATAA
>NW_006921999.1:1427112-1441040 GCF_000298275.1 Orycteropus afer afer
ATATATATATATATTTATATTTATATATATATGTATGTAAATCTTGATTACTGAGACTAGAAAGTTCTCTTTGAAAGTACCTTTTTCCTCAAAAAATCTTCATAAATTTACCAATCGTACCTTCAGATTGTATTGCCTTCTTTATGATTCTGTCTTCACAGGAGGAACAAAACCAGAGGGAAAGGGGATCATCTTTATAATAATCTCTGAATAATTTATCTATTAGATTATTTTCCCTAAAATATGGTATGCTTAATAGTAGTTAGCAAGAAGATTTTAAGTTATATGTGTGTTAATATTTTAATAACTATTTTAAAATATCTATCAGAAAAATATATAAAGCTAGCACATTCAACACCTAAGTTGGAGTTAGGCTCTGCTACATACATAACAGTGTCCTAAATAAGATGGAGGCTTATTTTTCTGTTATGTAAATAAGGGCAGAAGAACTATCCCAGGGCTGGTCTTGCACTTATGTAATTATGAGAGATCTAGATCTTCTATTTTTTCTGCTCAGCTATCATTAGTACCTGGTTTTCATTGTTAATGTCTCCACATGGTCACCTTAGTTTACCATAATATCCATATTCAAAGGTGTAGGATGAAGAAAAGAAAAAGCAAAAGGACAGGCCTTTTTACTAAATGAACCGTCTTTAAAGAGCTTACTCAGAATGCTCACCTGATGACTCTTACCTCACTGACTACCCCTATTTGCAAATAAAGCTGGAATATTTTTTTAAAGCAAAATATTACTGCTTCCAAAAATATAATCAGTAACCACTGATTGATTCCAACTCATGGCAACCCATATATGTCAGAGTAGAACTATGTTCATTGGGTTTTCAGTGGCTGATTTTTCAGAAGTAGATCTCCAGGCCTTTCTTCCAAGACACCTCTGGATGGACTCACACCTTCACCTTTTGGTTAGCAACCAAGTACATTTGTTTAGCAACCTGCACTACTGAGGGACTCCTTCAAAAACATGGAGGTCTTGTAAGTATGAAAGGAGGGGAGAATGGATATTGAGCAGGCAACTAATGTTCTGCATAGTTGGTAAACAGCTTTATTTAATTAAAACTATTAGTCAACCAGTGAAAAATGTTCAGTAAAAAAGTCTTGCAGATGGTATATGGATAGGGCAAATAATAGGAAGGTTGTATTTTTGATGATTGAATGACTGAAACAGTGCTCTTGTATGTGATAATTAAAGGTAAATGTAAATACTTTTATTTTTTTTTCTAGTCTTTTTTTTTTTTTTATTAGGATTTGGGTGAAGATTTACAGAGTAAATTCACTTTTCATACAGCAGTTCACATATAGTTTCTTTCAGGACAGCTTGTTTTACTTCTGTTCAGGTAGAGATTATCTTTCTGTCATTATTCTCTTCTATAATGATGAGAATTTACCATGTAAAAACAACTAACTGCCTGTGTATTTTCAGGTGGGAGTTAGTTTGAGGCAGCCAGGATAAGATGCTGAAAATGGATTTGGAAGGTAATAGAGTTTTTTTTGAGGGCTCTTCAGCTAAGTTGAGAATAAACTAAGATATATATGCTGAAATCAGACAGATATAAAATACCAGCTTTATTCTTGGAAAGGCTGATATTAGAGAGCCTGGTTTAGATCTGGTCAAAAGACTAGCTAACACTCTCTTAAATTGAGATTAGTTTCCCAAAATTTCAAGCTTTCCTCCTTGGGGAAACAACCTGCTCTTCTGGGTTCACTGCCTGGCTAAGAGCAGATGAGAATGCATCATGCCTCCATAAGCAGCTGGCTCTCAAGAGAGAGGGAGGAAAGGAGGGGCTGAGCCAAACATGCTCAGCTCCATCGCACAAACTGAGCAGTCAGATAAATAATTTTTTTTTCCACAGAGAGGACTACATTGAGGTGGAGGGGGAGAAGAGAGGACAGTAGAAAAGCAGGAGTGCCATTTGAATAGTATTCCATCTACAGGGGAAAAGATATTCCTCCCCAGTAAGGAAAAGAGCAGGTTAAAAAGCGCACACTACCTTGGGTACTGTCTCCTGACAAAATTGATTGCAGGAAGATTTTTGTTTTTTAAGAGGAAATTGTAGCGTCTTACCCAACAAGATAGGATAATTGATGTTTATATGATGATGATACCATTTTTAGCAGACTTAATGAAATTAACCAAATAAGGTCTCTTTCTGAAATCTTGTTCCAAATAGGGTCTGTCTCTGAAATCTTGTTCTAGTCTTGCTGATGTTGATCTGTCTTTGGGCTGTCTCAGATGGTCTACTCCACTTAGATAATAATTCCTACACTTATTGTTTGCTTTGTCACATTCCATATCCATTTTAGAGACTGACCAAATGTATTTCTTCCTGAATAAAATCAAGGTATAGTAATGTTGAAGGCTTTGTTGGTGTTCTGTAGAGGAAAATGGACCCCACTTGAATCTGGGAGCACTAGCTCATATAACTTGTCTGTCATCGTTAATTTATGGAATTTTTTTTTTCTCATGGACTTTAAATAGAACTTCAGAAGTGAGGGGAAGAAGAAAAAGTTGAAGATTTTATCCCTACAAGTAGAATAAGCAATTGAAGTGGGGCTATGGGTCGACTCGACAACACACAACAACAACAACAACAACAACAACTCTGGAAACTAAACCAGATTATGAAGATCATAGGTGGTCCTGGATAGGCTAGATGAATATATTAATTACAATTCAATGAAGACAAGGCTACCATTTTGACTTATATTTTCTGAGATTTCTTAAAGCTTTTAACTTTACCACTTTTTTTGTTATTGCTGTGTTTTTCCTAATTATGATATGTAATGATTTTATTGCATAATTTATGCATTAAAAACCTTTGAAATCAAAACAGTGGGGTTTTGGAGGACAACAAAAAGTTAGGAAGTTCTTATTTCCAAACTTTTTGTGGAATGAAAGTGCCCCAATGTATTCGTAATCTTAATAGCAGGAAATCAATTCTACTAACATAAGCAAAAGGAAAAATATTTTTGAAAGACTATTACGGAAGCTTATGTTGTTGTTGTTAGGTGCCATCGAGTCGTCTCTAACTCCTAAGAACCCTTTGTACAAAAGAACAAAACACACCCGGTCCTGTGCCTTCCCCATAATCCTTGCTATGCTAGAGCCCCTTGTTGCAACCACTGTGTCAGTCCATCTCATTGAGGTTCTTCCCCTTTTTCACTAATGCTCTGCTGTACCAGGAATAATATCTTCCTCCAAGGAATGGTCCCCTCTGACAACATGACTAAAGTCAGTAAGACAAAATCTGGCCATTCTTGCTTCCAAGAAGCATTCTGGTTGTACTTCGTCCAGGACAGATTTGTTTATTCTTCTGGCAATCCTTGATGTTTTCAGTATTCTTTACCAACACCACAATTCAAAGGCATCAGCAAGCACTTCTTTGGTCTCCTTTATTCGTTATCGAGCTTTCATACCCATATGAGGCAATTGAAAGTACCATGGCTGGAGTTAGTTTCACCTTTGTCTTCAAAGTGATGTCTTTGCTCCTTAATATTTTAAAGAGAGGAGCTCTGGTAGCGTAGTCCCTAAGGCACTTGACTGCTAACCAGAAGGCTGGCAGTTCAAACCCACTGACCACTCCTTGGAAGGAAGGTTGGACAATCTACTTCTGTAGTGACACTACCTCGGAACCCAAGAAGGGGTCGCTGTGAGTCAGGTCTGACTCTACGGTACATAACAACAACAACAACAACTTTAAAGAGATCTTTTGCAACATATTTGCCCAGTGAAGTACAACATCTGACTTCTTGACTCCTGCTTCTATGGGTGTTGATTGTGGATCCAAGTATAATGAAATCCCTGACAAATTCAATCTTTTCTCCATTTGTCATGATGTTGCTTTTTGGTCGAGTTGTGAAAATTTTTGTTTTCTTTATGTTTAGGTGTAATCCATACTGAAGACTGTAATCTTTGATCTTCATCAGTAAGTTGTGCAGTCTTCTTCACTTTCAACAAACAAGGTGTCATCTGCACATTGCAGGGTGTTAATGATTCTTCCTCCAATCCTGATACTGCATTTTTCTTTATATAGTCTAGCTTCTTGGATTATTTGCTGAGCATACAGATTGAATAAATCAGGTGAAAGGATACAACCCTTACTGATTTTAAACTATGGCACCTCCTGAAATAGCTGAATGTTGACCAGTTCTTTTGGGTACAGTGATTGTATATTCCTTCCATTCTTGTAATACTTCCTGCATTGTTCAATATTTTGCCACAGAATCCTTCAGTATCGCGACTCAGGGGTTGAATTTTTTCTTCATTTCTTTCAGCTTGAGAAATGCTGAGCATGTTCTTCCCTTTTGGTTTTTAACTCCAGGTCTTTGCACATTTTATCAAAATACTTCACTTTGTCTTCTCGAGATACCCTTTGAAATCTTCTGTCCACCTCTTTGATTTCATCATTTCTTCCTTTCACTTTAGCTACTCTGCATTCAAGAACAAGTTTCAGAGTCTCTTCTGATAGCCATTTTGGTCTTCCTTTCCTGTCTTTTTGATGACTTTTTTTTTTTTTTCATTTATGATGCTCTTGATGTCATCCTACAACTTGTCTGGTCTTCTGTCATTGGTGTTCAGTGAGTCAAATCTGTTCTTCAGATGATCTGTAATTTTGGGTGGGGTATAATTAACATCATATTTTTGCTCTTGTGAACTTGTTTTAATTTTCTTCACCTTTAACTTGAACTTGCATATGCACAATTGATGGTCCATTCCACAGTCAGCTCCTGGCCTTGTTTTCACTGTTGATATTGCACTTCTCCATTGTCTTTTTTCACAGATTTGGTTGATTTGATTCCTTTGTATTCTACCTGGCGAGGTCCATGTGTATAGCTGCCATTTATGTTGTTGAAAAAAGGTATTTGCAATGAATAAGTCATTGGTCTTGCAAAATTCTGTCATGTGGTCTCCAGCATGGCCATATTTTACAGCTACTGGTGATTGTTCTTTGTTTCCAGCTTTTGCATTCCAATCACCATCAGTAATCAATGCTTCTTGATTACAAGTGTGGTCAATTTCGAACTACAGAAGTTGGTAAAAATCTTCAACTTCTTCATCTTTGGTTTTAGTGATTGGTGTGTAAATTTGAATAATAGTCGTGTTAACTGGTCTTCTTTGTAGGTGTATGAATATTATCCTATCACTGACAGCATTATCCTTAAGGATAGATCTTGAAATGTTCTTTTTGATGATGAATGTACTGCCATTCTTCTTCAATTTGTCATTCTTGGCAGAGTTGATCATATGATTGTCTGATTCAAAATGGCCAAACCCAGTCCATTTCAGCTCACTAATGCCTTGGATATTGATCTTTATCTGTTCATTTCATGTTTGACACCTTCCAATTTTCCCACATTTATAATTTGTATGTTCCATGTTCTGATTATTAATGAATTATTACTGAATGAGTTAAGCTTATTGGACTTAGGAAAGCTGAGTAACCAAACTTAAAAAAGCAGAACAACAGCACTCTGGCCAAAAGCGTGGGTGCTTTTTGCTAGTACATTGATATAAAGATGACTAATGTGTGTAGTGTAGTGCCTAAGGCACTTGACTGTTAACCAGAGGCTAGCGGTTCAAACCCACCAGCCACTCCCCGGAAAGAAGGTTGAGCAATCTACTTCCATAGTGATACAGCCTTGGAAACCCAAGGAGGGGTTGCTATGAGTTGGGTCCACCTTGACGACACATAACAACACAACAAGAACAATGTCTTTTTACTTTAACAGCTTCTTTCTTTCCATTTGAGTTTTAAATTTGCTGAAGTAGACAACCATAGTGAATATAATATTGTCAAGCAACAATTTACCCTATACTCCACATATTTTCACATAAAAGCAACAAGATGAACTGGAGGAGGTTTTTTTGTTTCATTTTGTTTAATTAAAATCATGGCAGTATAGAGAAAATTAGGGACAAAAATAAAGTCAGTAAGAACATAATTATAATAATAACAAACATTTATTGAGTATTTATCATAAATCAGCCACTGTCTAAAGATCCCTGGCCTCACAGTGGTTAAAGTGCCAGGCTGATAACAGGTCAATGGTTCTAACCCACCAATTACTCTGCGGGAGAAATGATCTCAGATTAGCACTCTGCTCTTGCAGATTAAAGTCTAGGAAATTTTATGAGGCTGTTCTACTCTGTCATATAGGATTACTGTGAGTCAGTATCTACTTGATGGCATGCAACAAGTACTGTCATGATATTTTGCATCCATTAATTAATTCTCATGATTAACCTTATGAGTTAAGGATAGTAATAATATATTTCAAATAGAAGAACAGTAAGCCTTGGATAACTTAAGTGATAGTACCCAAGGTAGTTTAGCTAATGAAGAGCAATTAGGATACTGCTGTGGTAATTCAGAGCAAGAAATGCTAAGGGCCTGAACTCAAATGATGAAGCTTGTTGTTGTTGTTGTTGTTGTTGTTATGTGCCGTTGAGTCTGGAACTGACTCATAGCCACCCCTGCTTGGGTTTCCAAGGCAGTATCACTATGGAAATAGATTGCCCAACCTTCTAAGGAGTGGCTGGTGGGTTTGAACCACTAGCCTTCTGGTTAGAAGTCAAGTGCCTTAGGCACTATGTTACCAGAGCTCCCTGATGAAACTTAGAGAATGATTATATATGGAATGCCGAAAAGGAAAGAGTCAGGAATAACTCCTGGGTTTCTAAATCAGAAAATGGATGGACTTTATTGAAAAGAAGGAACCATTTTAGTGATAGAAATATTAGGAGTCATTTGATGAGTTAGCTTATCGATATGCATTTTAATTGCATAGGGGCCCGGCAGCAGATCTCCTGCTAAATTTGTACCACCTTTCATTCTCTTCTCCATACAGAATTCCCTGTTACCTCTATTTCTTTATTACATGTTTATCTTTCCCTTACTCAGTGTTTCAGCCATACAGTCCACCTAGTTTTCATGAGTGCCAAGTTCCTTCTTGCCTCCAGTACTTTGCACTGTCTGATTCCTCTAACTGAAATATTCTTTGCCAGAATGTCATAGTTTTTCAACCCTTGTCATTTACTCCCTTGTCAGATGTCATCTCTTCAGAGAAGCTTTTCTTGAGTACCTTTCTTCCAAGCCATCCTACTGCTACCTTCTGCCCTGCTATCTCCCAACCTCAATCACCTTTCTTTGCCCTTATCACTACCCAAAATTGTGTTAGTTGTTTATTGCTCTTTACCTCCAGGTTATAAGCTTCATGAGGACAGAAACTTTGTCTCTCTTGTTAACTATTTACACATGTGGACAATCCCTAGCATATAAAAACTCAGGCTATGTTGAAAGACTAGAAAATTCTATATGAAAACTCAGTGCCTTACTAAAACCACTAAGTCTTGGGTGACAGCAAACCATAAAATGTGAATAAAGACATCCACATTATGCAGATTCACAATAGTAAAATTTAAACTTCTATAAAGAATTTACACACAGTAATCCTATTATAAAAATTATAATTTTGCTTAATATTGTTATTATCTCCCTAGTGGCAGATTTTAGGAAGGAAGTTTTGTTGCCTTTTTCTTATTATTTAATATGAGAAAAAGTTCATATTTGTAATTGTAAATGTCCAAACTTTTTTGTCTTTTCTCTTAAAAGGCTCAAGCTCAAGATATAGTTCCAACAATAGGATTCAGCATAGAAAAATTCAAATCATCCAGGTAATTCACTTTATTTATACTTTGATTAAAGCACCCTGGTGGCTCATTGGTTAAGTGTTCGGCTGCTAAAAAGAAGGTTGGCAACCGTAGGAGGAAGACCTGGTAATCTGCTTCCAAAAGGATTATGACCAAGAAAAGCCAGTGGGGCAGCTCAACTTTGTCCCATGGGGTAGCTATGAGTCAGAGTGAACTTAACAGCATACAATGACAATATACTTTGATTAAAAAGCTAAGGGTGACTATTTTAATTTTATTTAAAATTCTTCTCCCCCACATATACAGGTTGTTATTGTTATGTTTATTCCAACTCATGAATGTGTGTAGAGACATAGATTAATATATAAAATTTATATATAAAATATATATTTTTTATTTTTGAAAATTTATATATAAAATATTTTTATTGTCATTTTCCTCCACCAGAATGTAAGCTCCATAACGATAGGTATTATCTATTTTCTTCATTGGATGTGTCATTTGACACTGATAAAGTGATTAATGGTGGTGAATCCTTAAGGAAATTTTTTTTCTTGAAGAAATATAACTAAATGTGGTGGTGGGAAACTTGGTAATTATTAACCTAGCTCTTTGTACTTTTCTGTTTGGTTTTAAATTTTCTCAAAATAAAAATTATAATTTAAGGAGAAAAAGAAAAAGAAGCTATGTGTGAAAAATGATGATATTAGATCTTAGGATATTCATTCTTAGAAAAAATAATTTGTTACTCACAAGCCTGTAGTTACTAACATATTTGTACCACCACCTATGGATTATTCTTCAGAATTTAGTGTTTAAACAAACTGATAATTTCACTACCAAAAAAGAATATCTTTTTATGTTATTTATTGCAAGATCATATTTTATTCACTAAATTCATCTTTTGCACTATTTACTTGAAAATTGGTATAAGTTGAAATATTGTACATCAAGAGTTACTTCTTTCATTTGATCAGTTTGAAATTTTAAGTAAAAGTTGCACTTTAAATTAGTAACTTATAATTTAGTTATTTTCTTGTTTGTTTGCTCTTTGTAGTTTGTCTTTTACAGTGTTTGATATGTCAGGTCAAGGAAGATACAGAAATCTCTGGGAACACTATTATAAGTAAGTACATTTGTGAATGTTGGTTAAGTAAATGATTACTTTTATATTATTTAATGGTTATATATGGTCATATTTTAATATTTCAATAAATTATTATAAATGCAAATGATTACATGGGCAAGCTTATAATATTACCTTTTTCATTTAATTTACATTTACATTAATGTTGATTTTTCGTATTATTTACATTTCCTAATTTGAAGAAGTACAATCATATTTCACATTGCTTCTCAAATACGGTCTTTCATGACCTGAGTCTGTGCATATGCTGTTTGTCTGTTTTTAATCTTCTTTTCTGCCCTACTTCTTTCCAGGTTAAGGTTAATACAGCCACAGCTGCTTTTTAAGAGCAGCTCAAAAATCACCTGTTCTATAAAGTTTCATAGTTTTTCCCAGTTATTCTGTCCCCAGTGCTTTCATAGTACTTTGTCCATTTACATATCTGGTAGCGTAGTGCCTAAGGCACTTGACTGCTAACCAGAAGGCTGGCGGTTCAAACCCATCAGCCACTCCTCAGAAGGAAGGTTGGGCAATCTACTTCCATAGTGATACTGCCTCGGAAACCCAAAGGGGGTGGCTATGAGTCAGGGCCGACTCGACAGCACATAACAACAACAACAACAACAACAACAACAACAGTCATGCTCATTATAGCTTCAACTCCTGTACCACAGCTGCCTCCCTGATGGGATTGTGAATTCCTCAAAGGCAGGGATTATTTTTTTTTTCAAATTATTTCTTCAAGTCCTAGCATACTGCTTACCATATAGCTCAGTAAATATTTATTGAATAGCTATAGTTAAAATGGGAGCTCTGGTGGCATAGTGCCTAAGGCATTTGACTGCTAACCAGAAGGCTTGTGGTTCCAACCTACCAGTCATTCCTTGGAAGGAAGGTTGTGCAGTCTACTTCCGTAGTGATACTGCCTCAAAAACCCAAGGAGGGGTGGCTATGAGTCAGATCCGATTCCATGACCGTGGTTGTATTTGTGTTGTATATAGTTAAAATAACAGTACTAACTTTTAAAGTTAACTTGTTTGTTCTATCAACAATTCTAAAGAAAATATTTTCTAACATATGCAAAATCAAGTGCTCACTAATTACTTCAGATTCTAGAGGATAGATTAAATAGTGTTAAGCCATTAGGATCCAGTCGTGTTATACTTTCTCAAGATGTGCATGTGCATGTGATGTTAAAAGAAATTCATTAACTTCTAATATTGTTAGAACTTCTTCTTTCAAGAGCAGTGTAACTCACTTTTGCTTTTTGAACTTAATAAGAAGAGAGACAAGATGGTGTCCTGCTAACTATACTCTGTCCAATGCCTCTAAAACAGAGACCTGTGAAAATTGAGTAAAACAGATACAAATAATAATTCTGGAATTCTGAGAATCAGATGAGAAAATAAAGAATTAGATTGAATGCTTACTAGAAAGAGAAATGGAGCAAGATTAGTGACAGGGGAAGAGAACAGGCTGGGACCAGCTGAAGTGAGGACATCTTGACTAGAGACATCAGAGACTGATGATGAGGAAAAAAAAAAAATAAAACTTCACAGAATCCACATGGTGATAATGACACAAGATGGGAAGATCAGGAGGAATTCAAGGAGGAGGATATTAATTCTCCATAAGTCAACCATATCTACTACACTGACCACCTCACCCAATGGACAAGCACCACTATCAGCTCCTACACCACTGGATCAGTAACAGACAATGGACAACATTTTTTCATGCCAACTACAGCTCCTCTTCACGTCAAACAGAGACCCTTACCCACATTCACACTAGTTATTCCAGTAATCTAGAGATATCTGGAGAGTGCTCAAGTGCTGCCAAGTTAACAACCAAAGAAGCACTTTTGCCCCACTCATCCAGATATATTGAAACAAAGCAAAACAAAAACCAGAATGAAACAAACCAATCAAAACACAATCAACAGATAAAAATAACATCTTAAAAATGTCTTGGACAACAGAAAACTTCATTTGAAACAAAGAAACAAGACAAAATAGCAAAAGGAAGTGACCAGAATAAAGAACTAGGAAATCTCCTCGAGGAAGAACAGGTAATAGAACTACCTGATAAGGAATTCAGAAGATACATGTATATATAGGACCTTTGTAGAGCTCAAGAAAACTATAAACAGAAGCAAGCAGAAGACAAACAATCCCCTTGAAAATTTCAGGAAAATCATACAAGAACAAAATGACAAAATAAATAAACAGAAATCATGCAAAGACAGCAATTAGATATCCAGAAGATGAACCTAAAATTAAGATAGGTAACACATAGGAAGGAGAAAAGAGTAGAATCAAAATGGCTTAAGAGCTCATATCCCAGCTAGAAGACAAATCCCTTGACACCAGCTTATATGAGGAAAAATCAGAAAAGAGAATGAATAAAACATAAGAGCTATATGGGATGATATCAAAAGAAATAACATACACCTGATTTGAATTCCAGAAAAAAGAAGAGGCAAAAATAAAATAAAGTTGTTAAAGACTTGCTAACAGAAAACTTCCCCAGTATCATGAAAGATGAAAAGATATCCATCCAAGAAGCTCAGTGAATCCCATTCAGGATACACCTCAAGAGAAAGTCACCAAGACATATCATAATCAAACTTTCCAAAACCAGAGACAGGGAAAGAATCTTGAGAGCAACTCAGAAAAACAATAAGACTAAGTTCTGATTTCTCTACAGAAACCATGCAGGCAAGAAGGCAATGGGATGGCATATATAAAATCTAGAAGGAAAAAAAAATGCCTACCAAGAATTATATCCAGCAAAATATCCCTCAGATGTGATAGTGAAATTAGGATATTCCTAGACAAATAGAGATTAAGGGAATTTGTATAAACCAGACCAACCCTAAAAAGAATGTTAAAGGGAGTCCTTCCAATAGGAAACCAGCAACAGAAGACAATTTAAGATTAAAACATGTGACAATACTACCCAGAAACCACCCAAGAAAAGAATTCTCAAATCTGAAAGAAGCTTAAACCAAAAGAACCAAACACAGTGTTATGGAGTCTGTTCCAACTCATAGCAACCACCATAGGATTTACACAGCTATGAATCTTTACAGAAATAGATTGTCTCATTTTCCTCCCACAGAGCAGCTTAATAGGTTTGAACCACCAACCTTCTGGTTAGCAGCCAAATGCCTTACTCATTGTACCACAGAGCTCCTTAAAGTAAGCTTATAAAATGGAAAATAGAGCACCAGAGGGGTAAATCTGTTAATGATTTCAACTACAATGCAAAAAAAAAAAAAAACCCAAATTCACTGCCATCAAATCAATTGCAACTCCCATTGGGTTTCCAAAACTGTAAATCCTTAACGGAAGTTGATTGCCCTTTCTTCCTTCCACAGAACAGCTGGTGGGTTTGCACCACCAAACTTCTGGTTAGCAGTCAAATGCCTTAGGCACTGCACAACCAGAGCGCCTTGCAAAGCAAATAGAGGAGATAAATAGCATTATGTCACCAGAACTCTCTACAAAGCAGATAGAGGAGATAAATAGTATAATTATAAAACTTCCATATGGAGAAGAAGTCAAGACAATGCCAATATAGAACAGAGTGTTCAAAACTTAGAGAGATAATTTATTTTCAGGTAATTTTCTTTTCTGAAAGAAAATTAATAAGCTTTTTAACCAAAATAAGAAAGAAAATCACAAGGATTTAGTAAACACAAATTCAACAATAATGAAGAAAACTTGATAATAAAATGAACTTAGCACAGAAAAAAAATATTTGGAACAATCAGTACAAAAAAAACACTATAGAATGATAACAGCAAATTCATACTTATTACTTATATTAAATGTGACTAGAATAAATGCAGCAGTCAGGAGAAACAGAGTGGCAGATTGGATGAGAAAATAAGACCCATCAATATGTTGCCTACAAGAGACTCATCTTAGACACAGATAAAAATAAATTAAAAATCAAGGAATGGTAAAAAATTTATCAAGTTAATGGCAATGAACAGAGCAGGTGGCAATGTCTTATAAAATAGACTTCAAGGCAAAATCTCATATAAGGGTCAAGGAAGAGCATTGTATGATGTTAAAAGAGTCAATAGACCAAGAAGACATAATTATAACGAATATCTATGTACCCAATGAAAAAGCTCTGAAATACTTAAAGCAAACATGACTGAATTGAAAGCAGAAATAGACAACACTACAATAATAGTAGGAGACTTTAACACATGACTTTCAATGAAGGACAAAACAACTAGAAAAAGACTCAACAAAGATACAAAAGATCTCAACAACACAGTCAAGCAACTTGACTCATAGATATAAACAGAGCTCTCCACCCAACAAAAACACAGTACACATTCTTTTACAGTGAACATTGATCATTCTCCTGAATAGGCCATATATTAGGCCACAAATCAAGCCTCAATAAATTTTAAAACATCAAGATGTTAAAAAGAATCTTCTCAGATCACAGTGCCATAAAATTAGATATCAGCAATAGGAAGCCCAGGAGAAAAAAATTTAAATACATGGAAACTGAATACCAGACTACTCAAGAACTACTGGGTAACAGAAGAAATAAAGTATGAAATTAAAAAAAAAAAAGAAAAAAAAAAAGCCACTTGTAGAAACAACCAAGAAGGTGAATACAACATACCAAAACATTTGGGATGCAATGAAAGCAGTATTCAGAGGTCAATTTATAGCAGTCAATGCACACATCAAAAAAGGAAAAAAAGAACCAAAATCAACACCTTGATGCAACAACTCCAACAATCTGAAAAAAGATCAACAAAGGAAGCCTACAGTCTCCAGAAGAAAAGAAATAATAAGGATCAGACTGGGAAATAAACTAAGCAGAATACAGAAAAATGAGCAAGTCAAGAAGGTGGTGCTTTTAAAAGATTAACAAAATTGGCAAACCACTGGCAAATTTAAAGAAAAGCTGCAAATAGCACAAATAATAAATGAAGTGGGCCAACACCACAACAAAACCAACTGAAATAAAAAGGGTAATAAGAGAATACTGCAGGGGACTGTGTTGTTGTTGTTATGTGCTGTCGAGTCGGACCCGACTCATAGTGACCCCTCCTTGGGTTTCTGAGGCAGTATCACTATGGAAGTAGATTGCCCC
>NW_006921999.1:1444875-1449913 GCF_000298275.1 Orycteropus afer afer
GAGACAAAAAAAAAAAAGAAGGTGGGGACCAGGTTTGCTGGTCCGATAGAGCCTGGTGGAACCACTGAGACTATGGCCCCTAGCTGCCCTTCAGGTTACACCTGTGGTTTCCAGCCAAACAAGGTACAGGCATGTGAATTAAACATTTACCTCAAGTGGACACACGCCCTGGAGAGAACAATCATGGGAGAAGAAAGGGCTGCTTATGCACAGGTAGACAGCTCAGGTGGCAGGAGAGTATGGAGGGATAGACACTGGGAAGAGGTAACTATGGGGAGGAAGTGGGAGGGGAGCTGCTGCATTGTGGTAAACTGTGGTCAATGACATGACAATGTATATGTGAACTGCTGTATGGAAAGTGAATTTGCTCTGTAAATCTTCACCCAAATCAAAATAAATAAATAAAGAGATAGATAAATAAATAAATAAAATCAGGAAAGGTGTGTTTCAGGACTGTTAAAAAAAAACAAACAAACAAACCAGGCAAAGACACCACTAAAAAGGAAAACTACAGACCAATATCTCTCATGAATATAGATGTACAGATCTTCCACAAAATCCTAGCCAATAGAACACTATATTAAAAAAGAATAAAATACACCATGACCAAGTGGGATTCATACAAGGTGCAAAAGGATGTCAACATTATAAAAACAATCAATGTAATCTACCACGTAAGTAAAAAAGAAAAGAACAACATGGATCATATCATTCGATGCAGAAAAGGCATTTGCTGAAATCCAGTACCCATTCCTGATGAAAAAACTCTCAGCAAAATAGAAATAGAAGGGAAATTTCTCAACATAATAAAGAGAATATATGCAAACTCATCATGTAACATTATTCTCAATGGAGAGAGACTCAAAACATTCCTTGTGAACTGGAACCAGACAAAGATGCACTCTATCACCACTTTTATTCAACATTGTATTGGAAGTCCTAGCCAGGTCAGGGCACTTGGATTCCTCTAATCAATAGAGATCTTTGAAAAGGAGATCTATCTATCTATCTATCTATCTATCTATCTATCTATATATAATTATTTACATTACTTAACAAAATATAAAATACTTAGGAATATATCTTACCAGGAACACAAAGCACCTGTACAAAGAATTCTACAAAGCACTACTACAGGAAACTATAAGAGACCTGCATAAATGGAAGAATATGCCATGCTCATGGATAGGAAGTCTGAACATTGTGAAAGTGTCAATGATACCCAAAGCAGTCTACACATTCAATACAGTCCCAATCCACATTTTACCAACATTCTTTTAGGACAGTACAAACAAATCAATAATTTTACATGGAAAATAATGAGTTGTTGGATAAGAAAAGTACTAGTGAGGAAAAAAAAAAAAAGTAGGAGGTCTCACACTCCCCAATCTCAAATCTTACTGTACAGCCACAGTAGTTGAAATAGCCTGGTATTGGTACAACGATAGATCCATAAACCATGGAACAGAATTGAGATTGTTGAAATAGATCCATCCACCTATGGATAAGCACCTATTCCAAAGAAATGTGATCCCACAGAATGTGCAAGTTACTGACCAATATCATTAATATCACAAACAAGTAAAATTTGCTGAAGATAATTAAAAAATGGCTGTAGTAGTATATTGACAGAGAACTTGCAGAAATGCAAGCTGGATTCAGAAGAGGACATGGAACGAGGGATATTACTGCTGATGTCAGATAGATCCTGGCTGAAAGCAGAGTGCTTGAACAATTTCTCTTAGATCAGCACAGGGCCAGTCCCCATGAAGTGGAGGTTAAAGATGTCCCAAATGTCCAAACTACCATGCCACTCCATCATTTCAGACATTAACATCTCCTCCTTCTCTCAGTAATCTCCCCCTTCTTAGGCTTCTGCATTTCATAGTAATGCCTCACAGAACTCACAGACACCCAAGGGATCATCTCACATAGTGATGGTAGAGGCTGGCAGGCTGACAAGTCCCAGGTCTGTAAGTAGGTCTGGAGGATCCTCCCAATTCTTGTAGTTTGATGAACCTCAATCAGATGATGGCTGCTGTCCCAAATCCAGGGGTGAGATGACGATGAGGCAAAATGCAGAACTGGAGCAAGAGGAGGGTGAACCTTCTCAGCAGATTCATAGATAATACCCTTAAGGAAGCTAAGGGTGGTGATTTGAGTTACACCCTCCAGCAAGGCGGTTCTCAAGATATATCCCATCTGTGTTGCTCCAGCAGAAATAACCCAAGTGGATGGCTTTAACAATCAGCAGCTACACAGTTGCTCAAGGCAAATCCTATGACAGAGTTGATTGCCAGTCATTATAGGGAACGACAACTACCAGCTGCCCAGCCAAGTTGACACCCGACCTTAACTATCACACCACCCCAAACATGCATGGCTAATAGGATTTACAATACATCGCAAAATGGAGGACAGTGGCTAGAAGGGCCACATCAAGCAATTCACGGCACAAAGAATACCGGAAATACATTTACTTGTGCTTTATTGACTATGCAAAAGCTTTCAGTTGTGTGTATCATAACAAATTGTGGATAACATTGAGAAGAATGGGAATTCCAGAACATTTGATGGTGCTCATTGGGAACCTGTTCATAGACTGAAAAGAAGGCTGTCATTTGAGGTCAACAAGAACAACAAGGAGGTAATTCATGGTTTAAAATCAGGAAGGGAGTGCATCAGGGTTGTATCCTTTCAGTGTACTTCAGTCTGTGTGCTGAACAAAGAAACTGAGAAGCTGGACCATATGAAGAAGATCATGGCATCAGGATTGGAGGAAGATTCATTAACAACCTGACCTATGCAGATGACACAACTTTGCTTGCTGAAAGTGAGGATGACTTGAAGCATTTACTGGTGAAGATTAAAGACTACAGTCTGCAGTATGGATTATATCTTAACATAAAGAAAATGAAAATCCTTACAACTGGACCAGTAAGCAACATCATGATAAATGGAGAAAAGATTGACGTTGTCAAGGATTTCGTGTTACTTGGTTCCACAGTCAGCACCAATGGAAGCAACACCCGACATCAGATGACGTATTGGACTGGACAAATCTGCTGCAAAAGACCTGTTTAAAGTACTGAAGAGCAAAAATATCTCTTTAAAGACTAAGGTGCGCCTAACCCAGGCCATGGTATTTTCAGTCACCTCATGCACATGTGAAAGCTGGATAATGAATAAGGAAGATGAAAGAGGACTGCTAGAAGAAGTAATAAATCTGTTCTGGAGGAATTGCAGACAGAATGCTTCTTGGAAGCCAGAATGACCATACTTCGTCTGACCTGATTGTTGTCAGAAGGGACCATTACCTAGAGAAAGATACCATGCTTAGTAAAGTGGAGGTCAATGAAAAAGGAGAAGGCCCTCAATGAGAAGGACTGACACAGTGGCTGCAATGATGGGTTCAGGTGTAGCAAGGATCGTTAGGCTGGCACAGGACCAGACAGTGTTGTGTTCTGTTGTACATAGGGTCACTATGAGTTGGAGGCAACTTGCCAGCACCTAAAAACAACAACAACATGGATAGCTGATCTTTGATAAAAGGTTGAAACCCATTCAGTTGTGAAGATAGTCTGTTTAACAAATGGTGCTGGCAATACTGGTTCTCCATTTGTAGAAAAATGCAAGCAAATCCATACTTGACATCATATAGAAAAACAAACTGAATATGGATCAAAGACTGAATGTAAAACCCAAAACTAAAAAGTTCATCAAAGATAAAACAAGGCAAACTTAGGGGCTGTAATTTATAACATAAATAGATTATCAAGCATAATCCAAAATGAATAAACAGCAGAAGAGAAACTAGATGACTAGGACCTTCTAAATATACTTAATGCATCGAAAGACTTTTCCAAAAGATTAAAAAGAGAACCTACAAATTTGGAAAATATATTTGCACTCATATGTATGTATCATGGGGAATAGCTACCACCAGCTGCGCAGCCACTCAAACAGGCCCAGCCAAGTTAACATACAAATCTAACTACCATAATATCTGACACAATAACTACCACAATATCTGGCTTACCTCCAAAATTTATAGAAAACTTCAAAACCTTAACACCAGAAAGACAGACCATCCACTTCAAACATGAGAACTTCACTAAAGAAGATACTCAGCCAAGAAACACATGAAGAAATACTTGCTATCATTAGCCATTAGAGAGATGAAAATTAAAACAATGAGATATCATTTTGCCACAGAGGTAATAGCGAAGTTCAGCAAGACAGGAAACAGCAAATGCTAGCAAGGGTGTGAAGAGTTTAGAACTCTTTCACCCCGCTGGTGGGACTATAAAATGGTACAACCACTGTGGAAGATGGTAGGGTGCTTCCTTAAAAAATTGGAAATAGAAATACTATTTGATCCAGCAATCTCACTGCTAGGAACTGCATCCTAAAGATGTGATACCTGGAACATGAATAGCTACATGCACACCAGGGTTCATCACAGCACTATTTCCAATAGCAAAGAGATGGAAATAACCTAAGTGCCTATAACCGAAGTATCGTGCATACGCACAGTGGAATACTGTGCAACATTAAAGAATGATAAAGAATCACCAAATCACCTCATAACATGGATTGATTTGGAGGACATTGTGCTAAGTGAAACTAATCTCAGAAGGACAAATATTATATGAGTCCATTATTATACAAAGCCATGTGCTCTGGATGTGGAGAGACCAATAGATGCATCTTAGATGACCACTTGCAAGCTTTTAAGACCACAGTTGCTATGCCCTGAAGTAAGATATAAAACATTTTTCTTTACTATGTTGTACCAATTGAGTTTCATGTCCCTGTGACCATCATCCTGAGCCCGCAGGCCCAGAGACTTCTTCAAGGTGCTTAGTAGTGGCTAATAAGTTATCCTGACTAAGAAGTAAAGCTATCTCTGTTTGCTGATGATATGATTCTATACCTAGAAAACCCAAGAGACTCAAGTAAAAAATCTACTGGAACTAATTGAGAGATTTAACATCGTGGCAGGATATAAGATCAACATCCAAAAATCAGTTGGATT
>NW_006921999.1:1450441-1451603 GCF_000298275.1 Orycteropus afer afer
GGCCCCAAATCCATTTAGTGGGGAAGAGAATGTTTGTTTAATAAATGGTGCTGGCAAAACTGGAGATCCATTTGCAGAAAAATGAAATAAGACCTGTACCTCACACCATACACAAAAACAAACTCCAGATAGATCAAAGACTTAAATGTGAAACATAAAACTATAGAGTTCCTCAAGGGAAAACTAGGAACAAATTAAGGGGCCTTAATATATGGCATAAATACACTATCAAACATAACCCAAAATACACAAACAGCAGAAGAAAACTAGATGAATGGGACCTTCTAAAAATTAAATTTTTATGGACTTCCAAAGACTTCTCCAAAAGAGTCAAAAGAGAACCTACAGATTGGGAAAGAATATTTGGCAATGATATATCTGACAATGGACTTATCTCTAGAATTTATAGAAAACTCCAACACCTCAATAACAAAAAGACAAATAATCCAATTAAAAATGGGCATTCTGAGATTGGTGGCTGAACTGTGTGTGGTCACCTGGATTGCAGATTGCAGTGACCGCCTGCTCCATGGAGGATTTGGATACCTTCAAGTACAGTGACCTGCAGAACTTGGCCAAGAGTCTGGGCCTCTGTGCAAACTTGAGGGCAGACAAGTTGTTAAAAACCTTGAAAGCTCATCTTAAACAAGAAGCAAGAAAAGAAAATAAGAATCAGGATATAAGTCAAACTTCTGCATTCTATTGTTATGAGAGTGAGATACAGATTAGAAATCAGGAACAGACTGAGAGGAAGACAGTCAACTGTGCCACCAAAACGCATAGAAGGTGCAAGACAGTTGGAGGTAACCTGACACCCAGGTGAACAGAAGGCACATGACAGAGAGAACGCTAACTCCCAGAATTATTATGAGTTGAAAATAAGTGATTCCACTGAATTAAAAAATTAGGAGCAACAGGAAAACCAGGATCTTAAAACTGTTAACAGAAGAAGCTCCTTCTCGACCAGATGAGAGCCAGGGAGGTGAGAATACAGTTTCAATGGAAAAAAGCAGTACAAATGGTAATGAAGATTCAAAGATACCTTCAAAAAGAAAGAAGTCTTTCTATGCAGATAGTTTATCAAAGCTGGAAAGAATAAAAGATGTGGAAATACTACAAACTTTAAGAAGCTTCATAAGGCTCATTTTTTTTTTTTTAAATT